>NW_023270447.1:25815903-25841988 GCF_011800145.1 Mirounga leonina
CCAGAGCCGAAGGCAGACGCTTAACGACTGAGCCACCCAGGCGCCCCTCTACTGGTTTTCTTTTATTCCTCTTGGATCTTCCAATAACTGCCTCTCAGATGGACAGTCCTTGACTGTCCCTTAAATGTTGATGATCCTTTGAGACTTTTTTCTCTTACTATAGACTCCCGGGATTAAATTGTCCATTCTCATGAATTTAATGACCATTTCTATCCTGATAGCTTCCACAGTTATGTTTCCAGACCACACCACTCTTCTAAGATTTATTTGTATATTATGAACTGTCTACTGGTTATTTTATATGGATGGAACAAAAACTAATGTGCCAAACCAAACTTATCATACAACCCCCAAGGCACACTTTTATCTCCCCTTGTAATCATTAACTCAGAGAATGACATCACATTCATCTAATTGGCCAGGCCAGATGCTCCTTACTCCACCATTCCTCTTTCAAATTATCACCATCAGAGACACATTTTTTTTTTAATTTTTTTTTAAAGATTTTATTTATTTATTTGAGAGAGAGAGAATGAGAGACAGAGAGCATGAGAGGGAGGAGGGTCAGAGGGAGAAGCAGACTCCCTGCCGAGCAGGGAGCCCGATACGGGACTTGATCCCAGGACTCCAGGATCATGACCTGAGCCGAAGGCAGTCGCTTAACCAACTGAGCCACCCAGGCGCCCCAGAGACACATTTTTAAAAGGGGAAAGTGATGCCTCCCAACCGTGGAATCCACTCTACCGAGGAGGATGTAACAACAGTAGTCACTGACTTAATGGAGTGACCTCCTTCTAATCCCATCGACATTAAAGATGGAACAGTGTAGACAAGGGAAGGGTTTTTTCTATGAAAGACATTTAGAAATCTATTCCTGAGTTTTTATGAGGAATCCCTGGGGAATTTTCAGAAAAATCTGTAGCAATACTTTGGGAAGAATAATATCCAGCAAGTAAGTCTGTAAGTTATTTCAGTGAAGTGGGACATCATCCTTGAGTCAAAGGCTGGATAAATCAATTGCACCATTGTAATAAACACATTGGATTGTAGAAGCAAGGAAATGTAGGCCATAGAAAGTGGGAAAATGCCATAAACGAAAGTAAATATGACTTACGTACCTTTTCAAATTGCAGTTGATTGGATTTTAAGGAGAATCTACGTTATTTTTGGAAAGTCTAAATACAAGTTGAATTATAATAATTGAATTTTTATTACAGTGACATATAGGGATGGATTAAAAGAAGCAAAGTTTGATAAAGTAGGATGTTTGTCAATTTAATTTGCTTTCAGAAATGGGTGAAGGTACTGCCTCGCTAGTTGCCCGGTAACATTCTGGGAATAAAGACAGGATTCATCTAGGCAATGGAGAACTACTGGGAAGCTAACAGGGATGAAAAGACATCATGGCAGGCACTTGACCTCCATGAACAAGTCAAATATTTAGAAATCAAGTTCAGGACTGACAGCCTTGGGAAATGCAGCACTCAGGATCCAGGCAGTAAGTCGCCTTCCTAATTAGCTGGCTGACATACTGAACAGATTCTTCACCATCATACATTCTCTCCCATATTGTCAGAGTCCTAGATATTGACCCCAAACACTCACATGCCCTAAAGAGCTCTATAGAAAAGAGTTTTTTCACCAGGTATTCAGAGGAGGTGCTATTCATTAACGACCTTGCATCAAAAAGGGCTTTAAGACTTAAAAAAATAAATGTTAACCATTATTTTTGACACTATAGACCTATAGATTGAGAAATTTTAGGACTAATATACACTGGTTCTAACCAGGAGCAGGCAGCTTGCACAGTGTGAAGCATAAGATGCCATAATGACTGGCATGCCATGCTCCAGTAGACATGTTCCAGGTGGAAGAGAATTTCTTCAAGGCAGGTGAAATTTGCAAGCTATGTGAAAATCTGTATTTAGTAATCATGCACGCACCTGTGTGTGTATGGGGTGTGTGTGTGTGTGTGTGTGTGTGTGTTTCTTCTAGTGGAGTATATGAGTCACTTGCCTGAATGCAATCAAAGCAGTTAAAATCATCATTGAAGTTAGAGTCAGAGGTCTCTGGAAGAAATGACTTATTTGCAGCCTATTACCTGTTAGGAGGGAATTTTCATTAGTTCTCCACAAGGGATCAGAGAAATTCAACCTCCCTAATAGATTTTGCAACAATAATTCATCTTACAGATAAAATTCACGAAATAATGAGGAAATTTTATTACATACTTTCTCTTTGTTGTTGTAATTTCTGACTCCATAAAGGATGTCCACGGCCATCACTCCCAGATCCTTGCCACCTTCTTTATTGTAAAGGCTTCTCTGCTGATAACAGAGAGTGCTCATGCACTCTAACAGATATGGGAAAATATTCTGCCCGAAGTTTCTTTTTTTTCTTTTTTTTTCCATTACACAATCATCAGCTACCAAACATTGTGAAATACCCTATATGCTTTTTTACCTTTATATCTTTAGATTTCTCCGACGAGAAAATCACATGTACAATTTTGGCCCCAGAGACCAGAGAGCTGGCAGAGTTGCAGATGACAGCCTTTCTCGGCTGTGACATCCACATCTGACTGCCTGCATTTCTCCTTTTCCTGGGCTTAATGGGAACCTTGAAGCCATAGTCAAAACAAAATAAATGCTGTTCTTAGCCCTCCCTCCTGCCCGGTTGATACTTTTCGCGAATGTAATATATTTGTTTCTATTTCTTTTTTCATCCCTTTTCCTTTTTTCTTTTATGATGACCTGGAGAATTATTTCTCCTAGTTCCAGAAGAGCAGCTGCTGCTATAAAAGTCCACTGAATTTTATCCCTGTAACAAGGAATCTTACGCTGTCATAAAGATACCTTTAGCATCCCTCTGCATCCTTAGGCACAGAGGAAAGGAATGCATCTGGGAACACATAGATGCAAATAGCCTGAGTGTTGTCAAGCCTCAGAGAGCCCCAATCTGGCTAGTGGTCAGCTCAGGCCCTGGCATCTAGCCAAGGAATGCTGGGAGACCTGGAGGGGATTTAAAGATATTAATGACCCCAGCCAACGTATTTTTTGCAGTAAAATTAGAATAGTGGTGTCTAGTCGATATCAACATTACATTTCAGGGTTTATTTTCTTTTGCAAAGCTTTTTGAAAGTCCACCAATCACAGCAATTTACCAATTGGTAAGCAATATGATTCCTACAGGTCACCTGGGAATTATTACACTTACATAAATTAACACAGAAGCAAAATAAATCATCTGTATAATGTTTCCAAACCACCACTTCACTTTATCAATGTAGATTTGATGTAACTTATTGTAGCATTTAGTAAAATGCCAATAATGGTCTACTGAATCCCATATTAAAGTCTTTACCATCACTGCTTTTGATTGTCTTCAATCTGGGAACTAGCAGGCTCAACAACATTCTCAAGTCCCCATTTAAAGTGTTCCATGTGGCAGGAGAAGCTGTGCACCTCCAGATTAAAACCCATGCTCAGAATCCAGTTGCTGCCAGATCAGCCTTGACTCAGTGCCCAGCTCTGACAACAGGATCTCCCTGACTCCCCAACCCCAGGCTATTCTATGTGTCATGTTTTTACAACTGAGCCCCATTCTTTTTTTTTTTTTTTTTTTGAGTTCTGGTAAATGACCTATTAATCATGCCTTCTTTTTAATCAGTGTCGTGTTGTTTTTTTTTAAATATCTTAAATTTCATATGCTTATGGAATCTGCCATCGTGTAAGTCTTGATGAAAGATGAGTCCCTGATGGGCATCCAAGGAGAAAAAAAGATATTTTCTGTTTTAAAAATAGGAAAAGCAGCTAATGGGAACTCACATGTGACTTAAATTTGTCCCATTTGATTCCTCCTGCCAGGGCATTTGAAATAAATGTTCAAAGAAGCATGGACGATTCAGAATTCATTTGGGCAGAAGTAGTACAGCATCCTTTATAAAGTGATAGTAGCAGCAAAAACCCAGCTTCCTCACTCCCATCCATGGTGCTCCAGGTTTAATTATTTCAGTTGATTGCAACCAAGAGACAAATCAGAACTTTCTTTGTTTTGGCAGCCTGGATCCCGAAATCCAGCTACTTCTGAGTGTCATCCAGCCCAGAGTCTCCCCACCTGCAGACATCAGCAACTAAAGGAACCATTCCACGTTGGACTCCCATTGCCAATCCATTGTATTCATGTTTAATGCAACTTGTGTTTGATTTAACCTATGCACCTTATGCCTGCCCAGGATTTATCCTTCTCTGGAAGCACCTGCAACTGGGTCAATTCTTCCAGGACTGATCCTATGAAAATGAGTGAGATTTGGTCAGAACAGGGCTTCTCTCAGCCTGACCCCTTCCTGGGAAAGAGATACATTGTCTTCAGAGAATTGATAGTGTGTAAGTGTTGAGATAAATGTGGGAGGTGGGGGGTGGGGGGCAAAATAAATCTTCCAGGAACCCAAAAGAAATCGAGCTACACTAAGCCAGTCTCAGAGTGGTGTTGCTTCAGAATTATAGGGATTAATTTTCAAAATTGTTGAGGAGTAATTGATTTTTATTACAAATTTTCTTGGAGGGGCAGTATTAAAATTTATAAAAATTTACAGGGTTCTTCCCATAGGAAAACTTCCTCATGTTCCCTTTGAAGTTGTTTTCTCACTGCAGCTGCTCCTATTCATTCCATCCCCGCCCCACCCCACCCCCGCCCAGGCACAAGCCCTTCCCCCCTAGTTATACACTCCCAGTCACCAACTCCTCTGAAGGCCTCAGGCAATATCCCCTTGAGGAACCTCTTCACCCAGTTCCTTCACACCCCCATTCCCATAAATAATAGCCCCTGAGGGGTACAGTCCCTTTTCCACTTGGGACTTACTTGTTTTTGCTGGGAGTAGCCCCTTAGGAATTCTGGTTCATCCTTGGAAAAATTACTTGTTGATCACCTGTCATAGGAGGTGTAGCTCCATTACACATAGAAATTAGGTAAAAGTTATAAAAAGATTTTTTTTAAACATTTTGTTTTGTTTTGGTAGATTTAAATTTGAAAAGAAATTTTATTTGCGTGAAATTATGCATGATTCTTATTCTATTTTTCATCATCGCTTAATTAAGGATTTTGTAATAGAGAATTTCAACAACATCTAGAAATAAGAAAACAATTCCCTGCATTTGGGGTTTGCTTGATTCTCCTTTTCTGTAAATCAACTGGAAATTCATATAGTTTACATCATCAAATAAAATATAATAGGTTATATATGACAACTGAGAAGCAGGACTATGTAGCATGCTTATTGTTGGTGAAATCATTTTAAATGGTTGAGGAACTGAGGAGTCTCTGACCCTGGAAAATATCTAAAAGCTGCTGAAAGAAGAGAGATAAACAGTGACTCTGACATGGCTCTTGAGTGGCTCTGGGAACACCAGTGACAAAAAGTTATTTTTGTCCACAAAATAGCCACACAATTTCATAATCTGTCAGTACACATGTATAGAACACAGGGGAGAGTCTGTCACCTCCCCGTTACCTCACAGCCTGAGTTCCTGCTCTGCAAGCCCCCTTGTGAACAATCTGTTAACAGAACTCAGTTAACAGACTATAGAGGGGTCAACTCACTAATCTGGATGGAAATAATTCTGTGGGGCCTCCTGAGCACTTTACAGAAGAACGAACTGGGATCACCAAGAAGGAGGCAAACCCAGAAGGAGGCATCCCTTGTTCCATCCCTAAAGTACTCTTGGAGCAACTAACACAGCCCTGTGGCCGCTGGGATTGTCTGTTCTGACTAAATCCTGGGGATAGGCCTATACAAAATTATGAAGGAAAACACGTGGATATTTTGCTCTAGGAATGCAGAATTGTGCAAGAGTCTACACAGACAGGGAAAAAGAAGGTAGGTGTCAAAGACTCAGTGACTGATGTGGGGAAGATGAATTGGGAAGAGGCTGAGAGAGAATCTCAAGAGAATCACACCTTGTTACTCAGCCTGTGATGAATAAAGGTCAAAATGGCACCACTATTTGTAAACATCCCTGGGAATGTTATTAAAAGACTATGTAGCAAGAACTGCTTAGGAAAGGAAAATAGATTGCAGAGGCTATTCACAGAGAGAAGGGATGATATGGTGGTGAGCAAAGTAGTTTTTGAACAACTGAGCCAAGTACCACCAAGCACCTACTGGCATGGAGTGAACAGTGTATCTTGATAATTATGCCCTGCTGAAGAAGTCTTAGAAATAGGAAACATTCTAGCAAATAGGCTTTGAATAAGCAAGTGTGTGCCTCCTGAATAAATTGTTAACCTTACCATAAGCAAGGCTTCCCAAAGAATGATTTCCAGCTTACAGAGCAACAAGTCTATTCCTGATCCTGGAAACAGAATGATACAGCTGAAGGAATGGATCTGCTCTCATTAGTGAGCGTCTTAAACTATATACATCTTAACTACCGACAGTTTCTTTCTCTTAAACATGCTCTTTATTACAGGAAACTTCTCTATGTATTTACTTATAGAATTTTAAATTTTTTAACCAAAAAGTCTCCAAATACCAAGATACTCATATTGAGATCATAACCCAAACTTAGTATTGAATGACTTTGGCAATGTTATCTAACTTCTCTGGGGCTCAATTTTCTTATCTATACAATTTGGAAATATAGTGCTTGCCTCACAGATTAACCAAGAAAATCCATGTAAAGAATTTTGAATGTGTCAATACCTAGGTATGAGCTCAATAAAATGTTAGGTAGTGCTATAAAATTTGTCAAGATTCTTATCATCACAATTATTTGTCTAGAAAGACCCAATGCAACTATGTAAACATATGTTTCTTTTTTATTTCATTACAAGACCTGAAGAGTATGGAGTTTAGGAAGTGATGACCATGGGCAAATATGCTTTGACATACTTGCCTTTAGTAGAAAGTGTGATATATAGTTAGAGATGACAGTCAGTGATTTATTACCATTACCAAAAAAAAAAAAAAATGATACTCAATTAGTTCATCATAGAATTTGGGGCAAAAGGAAAAAATAAAGAAGGAAGAGGAAGCAGAGGGAATGAGTAAGAGGAAGAAACAAGAAAAGAGGAAGGAAACAAGAAAGAAAAGAAGGAAGAGGTTATGTTGTATGTCAAGTTACTGGAAGAATTAATGAAGTTCCTACTGATTATCTGCCTGTTCCAACTTGAAGAGAAGATTGGGTTTATCTAACATAATAGGATTGCCATTAGCTATGGTCTGATGTGTCCACCCCAAATTCATGTTGAAACCCTAACTGCCAAAGGTAATGGTATTTGTTGGTGGGGCCTTTAGGAGGGAATTAGGTCATGAGGGTGGAGCCCTCATGAATGGGATTAGAGATTTTACAAAAGAGATTCCACAGAGCTCTCTAGTCCCTTCTGCCATGTGAGGATATAACAGAAGTCTACAACCTGGAAGAGGGCCCTCATTTGACCATGCTGGCACCATGATCTCTGACTTCCAGCCTCCAGAACTTAGAGTCATACATTTATGTTGTTGATAAACTACTCAAGCTGTGGTATTTTGTTATAGCAGCCTGAATAGACCAAGACAACTTGGAGATATATGGAGCTGGTAATACAGTTAGTCTTTCCTTCACAGTTTGCTTTGCAGACTCTCCTGCTTTCCGAGTTTCCTCCCAGAGTTGGTAGGCTGGCAGCTGGTGAGGAAGAAGTAGGGGGAACTAAGTGCGCTTCAAAGTAGTTATTATAGGAGACAGCTGCAGGGCCACGGAGTTTTATGGGGTGGGCCCTCACCTCATAAAATTCAAGGAAAAATAAAAGGAAAGATAAATGTGAAATTTGTGTTTTCCAGGAAAAACAACTGGAGTCAAAGAAACGCACGTTTGGCAATAGAGTGGTAACAGACTAACGAAGGAGGGAAAATGCAGCTTGCAATTTTGAGTACTCCACAGAATGTTGGCTTGTCTTGTTGAGGGAGGGACAATAAATAGACTGAGTTAAGCCAGAGAATCATCAATCCAGCCATCACCACTTAAAATGCATTTTATATTCTTTAAAAAAATTAGTTTTAGTCAAAGTGAGAATTTACAACAACAATTTCTTCAGGGGAAAGACAAAACAAAAGCAAAGCAAAACACAGAAATCCATCTGATCCCAACAGCTGCATCAACAAGAGAACAACATTTAAAATGAATTCTGCAAATGTTAAGAATTTTATTAAAATATTTACCCAGAAACCATGCATAATTTCCTAATGTTGCCCAGAAGTGATTGCCAGACAGATCTTAGAAACCAACATGACTAGAGTTTTTGTTTTGCATGCTGAGCCAAATCAAGTAGTGTTTAGACAGTCATGTTCTAGAACGTGGAGTTCAGTAAACACTAGATGAGCACCTAGCATATGCTGAGCATCGTAGAAGAAGAGAAGAAAGATGATCTCACAGTGAATCTGTGAATGTGGCAAATAGCACAACAACAACCTACGGGGGCCTATGAAATCTGAGTGTCATTACCTCAATTTTCAGAACATGATAGAATCAAAAGGGGTTCTCAGGACCTAAACTTTGTTTTTTTTAAGACACACTGTATTTAGGCAGGTGCAGACCTTCCCTTTATTCTCCCTATAGACTTCGAACTGCTCAGCTGTGAATTTTAGAGAATCTCAGTGGAAAGGACCCATATTTTATCATATATAAAATGCTCTCAGTTGTAAGGTGCAATATTTAACGTTCCTCTAAAAACAAAGACAGAGCATGAGAAAAAATAGGGGAGAGGGAGAGGCACACATTCTGGGATTCTAATAGCTGATTGCTGCAAAATCCATCCTAAATCCTCACTGCAGAATGTAAATGACTTAAACCCAACATTCAGAAAAGGACAGTTAGGAAAACTTGTATGTTTCAAGATGGACACTTGGTGGAGGAAGGGGGGAAAATATTTCCCGTGAAAACTTCAACTACAATTTACCACTTTTGCAGGTATGCAGCCTGAATTCAGAGTGCCCATGTGGTCCAGAAATCCTCAGTAGAGGATTTAACTTGAAGTGGTCTCGGCTTGATAGTGCCCTCCGGTGACTGGCAAGAACAAACACAAAAGATTCCCTGGAAGAAGGAAAATGAGAGTTCAATCAAGGACCATAGAAGTGGTAAGATGCATCAAATCGGAGGGGCATCCTGATTTCGGAGATATGCAAATGTGAATACAGTGCATCCTAATCTGAAGAAATCAGGCAGCTGGTGTGAAATTCTGCTTGGTCAAGCACAGTGGTCTTCATACATGCTCAGTTATGTGAAGACCATGTGGATTATTTTTTTTAATTTTTTAAATTTTTTTGTCTTCATTGGACTTGATTTGAGGAGATTTCTTTGTTCTTAGGTGCTGTTCTGGTTTTGGTCATCCTGAAGTTTTGGCCTAAAACATCTCTGTTTGTTTTGAGTGCATCCTACTCTTTGCTTATTTCTGGTTTTATAGTATGTTCCTGAATTTCTACTTTTTTTTTTCATTTTATTTTATTACGTTAGTCATCATGCATTACATCATTAGTTTTTGATGTAGTGTTCCATGATTCATTGTTTGCATATGAGACCAAGTGCTCCATTCAATACATGCCCTCCTTAATACGCATCACCAGGCTAACCCATCCCCCCCACCTCCCTCCCCTCTAAAACCCTCAGTTTGTTTCTCAGAGTCCATAGTCTCTCATGGTTCATCTCCCCCTCCGATTCCCCCCCTTCATTTTTCCCTTCCTACTATCTTTTTTTTTTTAACATATAATGTATTATTTGTTTCAGAGGTACAGGTCTGTGATTCATCAGTCTTACACATTTCACAGCACTCACCATAGCACATACCCTCCCCAATGTCTGTCACCCAGCCACCCCATCCCTCCCACCACTCCAGCAACCCTCAGTTAGTTTCCTGAGATTAAGAATTCCTCATATCAGTGAGATCATATGATACTTGAATTTCTCCTTTTTATTAATTAATTTATTCAAGAATATTTATTCAGATGACTCAGAACTTCATGAGACAGGTGGTTTCTTGTCTTCACGGAGTTTAAAGACCTACCTAGGGATTTTCAGACTTTAGTAAATATTAAGTTAGGTTAAGAAGACTCTTAAGAATGAAGGCGTTTATGTCCCCTTTTTGGAGGCTCTGATTCTTAGTAGCTGTGTGTGTGTGTGTGTGTGTGTGTGTTTAAAGATTTTATTTATTTATTTGACAGAGAGAGATAGTGAGAGAAGGAACACAAGCAGGGGGAGTGGGAGAGGGAGAAGCAGGCTTCCCGCGGAGCAGGGAGCCCGATGCGGGGCTCGATCCCAGGACCCCGGGATCGTGACCTGAGCCGAAGGCAGACGCTTAACAACTGAGCCACCCAGGCGCTCCAATAGCTGTGTTTTTAACAAAGCTACAAGTGAATCCGATGCACACTAATGTTTGAGAACTCCGGGTTAGCTGTGTGTGCTCCCACCTCACCTCCAAAATCCCAGAGTGGACTCTGCTTTATTTCTGCAAATCACTGCTACTCACAGTCCTGGGTCTAAAGAAACAATTAGAAGTAAAATTTGTCCATGAGAATTCATTAAGGCAGGTTTGACCCAAGCCAACAGAATAAAATTACTCTATAATTAGTTGGATTTGATCAACATAATGGACTCAGCCATGCAACACCTACTGCATCGTTTGCTCCAACAGCAGCTGAATTCCTGGAAAATGGCCCCAATCTTCCACACACCCATAACACAGAGCCATGATCCTGGAATTCCTATTAGGTGGTGAGTTCTCTATGGGTGTTTTTTGAAGTGAATGAGTTGGAGTCCCTAGAAGATTCTTCAGTCCCTTCTGAATGATTAGGGAAAAGTTATATCAGAAAATGAGGTATCCTGCTAATAGAGAATTATGGTTCTATGAGGTGAATTGTATTCTTATTCCCTGGGGGTATATGACTAATTACCAGTGTGTATAAAAAAATCAGAAAATCCCCTTTTATAATCATGTCAGACGTCAGACACTTTTCTGTTTTGCTTGTTACAGGCAAATTTGCAAAGCATGCCATGTTAAACACCCTGATCATTTTTCAGCTTGATTATTGAAGTAGAAAGAGAGGAAGAATGAGCAAAGTTTCAGAGTCTAGTCCTGGCTGTGTCACAAACAATTTCTATACTCTGGGCTTCAATAACTACACCTGTAAAATAATGAGACTGACTTACATGCAGTCGAAACCTTCAGGTTTACTGTAAAATTCCTACCAATCAACATGTGACAAACCTGAAATGCAAGGTAGAGCTATCATTACTAATAATGTCATTAGAATGAAGGAACCAGCTGTTGTAACTTTGTTACTTTCAATAATAGAGATTCAAAATATGACTGGGAGCATATTACAACCTGTTTGCATGCTGAAGGAATACATGCACCTTCATTCACTTAGCACCTCTGTAGGTTTTCAGGCTAGGAAATAAACCATGATAGAACTTTAAATTTGACATTGTTCCATACCTCTCAACCAGGATTATCACATATCAGGTTATTAAAGAAGACACACCATCCACTTTCTTTGTGACATCTCCCGTCTTTCCTTTATTTCCACTCTTAGTTGTTCCACACACCGTGCTTATGGCTTCATTCTTAAAAATGAACAAGGGAAAGTTGATTGTCAGGCTGTGTAGCTCTGCTTTAAGGGCAAAGCAGCTTTCCTGGATCTACCACTTTCCTTCTTCTGTGTGATATTATACGGACCAGAAAAGTGTGGTAGGTCCTCAAGCTGATGGCAGATTTTGGGATGGCAGATCAGTTGCCCCCAAAGAGCACTCTTAATGACCTTATGACAAGAAGGAGATGGTATAAGTCAGCATTCCAAACCATTTCTTTTTTTTTTTTTTTAAGATTTTTTTATTTATTTGACAGAGAGAGACACAGCGAGAGAGGGGACACAAGCAGGGGGAGTAGGAGAGGGAGAAGCAGGCTTCCCGCAGAGCAGGGAGCCTGATGTGGGGCTCGATCCCAGGACCCTAGGACCACGACCTGAGCCGAAGGCAGACGCTTAACGACTGAGCCACCCAGGTGCCCCTCAAACCATTTCAAAAGTTTCAAATTCTACCTTAAAAACAACCCAAATAATTTTCTTTCCTGCTACTCCAGGCCTTAAAGACAAATTTTGCAAATTGTCACGTGCTTTACTATTTGGTTTAACTACTTCAGTGTTATTATTACTACTCTACTCACAGTTATTCTTATTTAAAAACAAACAAACAAACAAAAATCCATTCTTCTCTTCGAGTCCGTAAGGAAACCCCAAATCTGGATGTTATGCAAACTTTCCCATAGAGGCACTGTTGACTGGGAGAAGGGAAAAACACGTTTCAAGGCAGTGCTTATTGGAGAGTTTTCCTGATAATATTAATTTCCTAAAAAAGGTCATCCCATCTTGTGCTGGGGACATTGGAAACCCGGCACCACAATCCCATAGGGATTGAAACAGCCATCCATAAATCTGCACAGTGCGTCTGATTCTGCCCCCATTGAGCAACTGTAATAGGAGTTCCATAGATACGACGGGAGCTGAATCAAGACTACCGAGTGAAGGAAGGCTGCTATCAGCACTGCGTATGCATTAAGGACAGTAGACAGCCGGGCATGCATCCTGGAGCTGTACAGTTTCCCAGTGAGCTAAGTGCTAGATTTTAAAACCATTTGTGTTTATTTACCAATACCTTGCTATGTTATTTATTAAGTTTGTCACTAAACCCTGTTTTGCATACACTAGTACTTGCTCATGCATGCCTTATGAATATAGAAATTAGCATCTCATTAACTTGATAATTAGGCCAATGATAAACAGCTGTTTGGTTGCCACGTAGGGCAAGATTTCTACCAAAGTGACTTATCTGCCATACACAACAGTGGTGCGATTATTTGTCACACTATCAATTACAGAAAAAACAACAATAGGAAATAAACTTTTCTTTTACACACTTGCTTTCATTGTAATTAAGATCCAAATTCATGCTCTGCTTTTGGAAAAACAATAATGCAGTGTTGTCTAACAATCTTGATAATGTACATTTTCAGCTTGGCTTTTATATTTCACACACACTTCAAACATCTCACATTGTGCATTCTGCTATAAATGACTATTTCCAGGATGTCTTAAAGAAAAAAAAAAAAAAACACCTCTCCTGTTTCCATTTTATGATGTTGAGAACATTGATCATTGAGAATTTCTCAAGTTGTCTGGTTTTGCTCTAGTTTCTGTCTACCTCCCCCTCCAAGATTAAAATCTATACTTTGACCTTCTCTTACTTATAATAGTTTTTGTGCTGAGAGAAATCATCTGAGAGACGTTAGGAGTGCAATGAAAGCTACAAAAATGTTTTCTTGATTGTTTATGCATAGCTCAATCCACATTATTTCTGAAAGAATAGAAAAAGAGAAAAGAGTAAAGAAAAAAGAAAACAATGTGTTTCCCTTCAATCCACATGGATTTAAAACTAGAGATGTAATTTTAAAAAAAAAGCACACACACACACAAACAAAAACAAAAAACAAAACCAGAAACTGGTCTTTCCAACTAATAAAAAAAGGAACTCAGTGCTGTGCTCACAGCGAAGTTGTGGAAGATAATTTGAAACTTCAGTTAGCTTCCTGTAGAGAAAAATAACAACCACCATACTAATGGGTAGTCAATGGCCAATTGCTTCAGAAAAGAGGCACCCCACAGAATCCCCTAGAAATTAATGTACTACATAGGAGGCATTGGGAAATATCTTAAGACTATCCTAGTGAGTCCACCTTTCTTAACAAATAAGGAAGGTCTAGGGTACTATTTTTACTAATAAAGACCTGGAGATGAAATGCTGTCTTCCTTTAAGTTTCCCTGTGCTGTTCTCTGAACCACTGTATTAAAAACAATCTTACCCCATGATTTCTAGTGCTGTACTGGAGTATAGTTTATGTGAAAGTAAATCTGGAAAGATTACCTTTCAAAACTGCCAGATGCTTCGCATTTTCTGGTAGAAATCTGGATTCTAGGTCTGTAATGATATTTCCTGCTGTGCTCAACACTCAGTCAGAATGTATGCTTCTTGGAGGGCAATATAAGGATTCCAAGGCTAACTTGGCCATTTGGCTTTTATATTTTTCCAGTCCAGCTGGGGGGTATAAATTTAAATGTGGGGCCTCCCAAGCTAAACTTCAGAAGAGGTCTTTGTTATTTTAGATCTCCTGCAGTTGAAGCCCCTCCTTTCATAAACTTTCCCAGGCAATGCAGTTCATGATTATATTTATTTATACCAATGAATAAAACATACCTTAAAAAAAAAAAAGAAAACTAAATTATTGCATTAATGATACAGGAATGTACAGATTCTCATTGCCCCTGGCCGTCCCATGTTTAGACTCAAGTTCTTTCCTGTACCCAGTTTGAATTACATTAATGTCCCCTTCCCTTTCTTCCTTCATCCATCTTGTACATTCTTTAATAGGGTATGGTGGTTCTCAGCACACACTCTGGAATCTGTAAGGCCAGGGTTGGAATCTTAGCTCTTTCATGTTAAATCTGTTGGACTTTGGGGATGACTAACTTAATCTCTCTGATCAGTGGTGTACTCGTCTATAAAATGGGGCTAATAATAGCATCTACTTTCTAGAGTTATTGTGAGAATTAAGTGAAATAATATAGAGACAGCATTTAGCACAATGCTGCACATAGCACACATATTGATTCATGTTAGCTGCTTCCCCTAACTGGGGGACAGCCTTATGAAGAGGCAGCAGAGAGGTGGGGGGACTCTGGCACCTGGTCACGTTGGTTCAAATCCCTACTTCATTGCACACTACATGTGCGACCTTACACAGCTATCAACATCTCTGGGTCTCAGTTCCCTCATTTCAAAAATGGGAATGATAGTAGTACCTACCTCATGAAGCTATTGTAAAGATTAAGTGAATAAGTAATTGGTCAATACTGAATTCTATACATTTTATTAAATAAACCTATGAAACACTTGGTCCATCCTCACCTCCCCATCTCAGTTTGGTCCAGACTCTTCCCCACTCCACTCTCGTCCATCCATTTCTCACAGTGCTCCTCTTAGAACTGTGGGGGAATTACCTAAATAGGCTCTTCCTGTGCGGGACAGTGTACAATGGTGTCACCTGAACCAAAGGTGCTGGTGAGGCAAACAGGTCATTGAAGACAAGCAAGCTAGCCTGGGGTCATGCAGTCATGCACTACAGGCTGATAGGAGCTACTTACCTCTGGGGATTCTTCTTTTTTAACACCATTTATTCATCTAGGGACCTTCATTGTTCTCCGGCCTCTGATCCTATAAAGTGCAATCTAGGACCGACTTACTGGGATGCTTCTTGTGGTTCTTCTAGCCTAGACACACTGGGCCACAGCAGATTTCCAATAAGGCAAGTCTGGAGCACTGTGGGTGCTCTGCCATTTCCCTGCTTATAAATTTAACTCAATAAAACTTAGTATGTAATTGTATCATGATATTAGTATCTCTGCCATCTTTGAATGATAGTTGTATCACGATTTGTCTTGTTTAATATGTGTATTGTTTTCCTAGTTAATTGGGGTGATGCATCATGACCTCAAAGCCTGGCACTATCCTTAGGCTGTCACAGGTAGTCAGTACACTTTCGTGTTTGGATAATCCCAATAAAACCGTTAGGGTTACATTTAATTGTAAGTATCAGAAAAACCCCAAATGATTATGATTTAACTAAGATAATATATTTCCCTCTAAACCTCAAAAAAGATGCAGTCTAAGGTTGGTGTGATGGCCCACAGTGCAAGGGATCTTGGCTCTCTCTCACTCCTCTGACTTCGGATCATAGCTTTAGGTCCTGAGATCATCTCATGGTCCAAGAAACTGTTGAAACCCCAGGCACTGTTTTTCCACCGCAGAAAAAAGGGGTGAATACCTCACGTGAAGAGAACTTGCTGGTAGCTGAACACCAGGCACATCTGCCAGATTTCCATTGGCTAATGGACCAGGCAGAGCTGCAAGAAAGACTAGAAAATAGGGTCCTTGTCCTGGGTGGTGACGAGCCCTGCTAAAGGGCACAATTTGAGGATTAAAGAAGAATGGGAGCGTAGACACTGGGGATGACCAGCCTGTTCTGCCCTATCTGCCATGGCTTTTTAGTTCCTGACCTAGATCCTTCCCACCGACCTATCTTTTTGCTTTTTGTTCACAAAAAGAAATCAATTTGATTTCTGTGATTAAATGTAACTAAAGAAGTTTAAGCAGTTAAGCAACACATCTATGGAACCATGGAAAATTTACCTTAAGTTTATTGATTTTCAGAATTGGCAACATAATACCTAGCTCACTTGCCTATGTTTGCTACACAGAGTTGTAAAAAGTGAAAAAAATAATACCTAATGCCATATATTAGGAACCAGGAGATACCTATTTTTATCCTCACAACAATCCTATGGAGCAGATTTTATCACTTATATATAAAGATAAAGAAACTGAAGAGGTTAAAAGTGTGTTTCAGCCATACTGTTGCTGAGGAGCATAAGTGGGATTGGAGTCCAAGGCTTTCTAATGCCTACATCCACATGTAACTCCTTTGCAATGCTTAATAAAAGTTAACTGTTGAAATGCACTGTAAACCATGTAGACATAGTTCTGCATCCTATACATTTTAATTATCTGATAGGTGCTTATTTTTCTTGATGTTGATTTTAACTATTCTTTGCAGAACACAGCAACATATGGAAATCTGACATGGTAATATACACCTTTTAGGAATGAAGGCATAATAAATCATCTCAAAATTTCTCAGTTTTGTTGCATTTATCATTAGAATATTCTTTATTCAAAGTTTGTGTCCTATAGATCACATAGTGAATTAGAGGCATTCTTTCCTCTTTCTTGATTTTCCAGCTATACTCCAGCATTGTTAGAATGAGCCAGCACAGATCATTCAAGTTCTCAGAACTATGCTTGCAAGGACAAGAGCACATGAGGCATAACTATTAATTGCCATAGTTGTTTACTCAGCACTTCCTCAGATGCAAACCATCTTCAGAACTTTCGCCTATATCACCCTTTGCTTGGTGTGGTCATATTAAAACCAAAAATGAAAGTAGTGTTCCAGAGGGGGAGGGAAAAGCTTGAGTTTCAAAATAAAGAGGTACAGAATGCTCCTGTCTCTATTAATATCTCTTTCATGGCAATGGAAAATAAAATGCAGAAGGCAACTGCTGGGGCAACTGCCCAACTCAGTCTCCCTCCTTTCAGAACTGCTTGTCACACGTCAACCCCATACGAGAGATCCGGTAACAGGGTTTGCCACATATGATCCCACAACCCTGGCCATAGGCAACAGGACGTGTTGGGGTGGTTCTCCTGGCTAAGGCTGGAGCAATCAGATTACTTCTGCTTCAGGAGTTTGAAATTAGGGCTGAGAGGCCATCAGTCATTTTCAGTTTAGAAATGACTATTCTTCTTTCCACTATGCAAAGAGATGGAAAGAGCTGAACTGTAGAGAGTCAAAAGTGAAGCGCATGTGTTAAGAGGACCAAAGATATAAGACGGAGAGGTTGAGTGCTCTGCGTTCCCTAAGGCTGTTCACCTCCTGGTTCCCTCATTTCTTTCCTTTTTGCTTGCATTGGCTTGATTTGATTTCTGTTATTAAATGTAACCCAAAGAACCTTAACTAATTCAAGCAGGAAACAGAATATTAAGAAAGGCAAAGTGGGAGAAGAACTTCTAAAATAGTTTGCTACTGCACAGAAATGAGGCAGAAAACCCAAGACTCCCAGAGATCTAGGGCAGCCTTGTTGGTCACACCCCTCCCACCTGTCCCCATTCAGAGTGGAGAAGTTTTCTCACTTGTCAGGCTACTCATGACAATATCTAATTGCTAAAAATCTCTTCCAGAAAGGTGTTCCAGGGTCTTTGCCCTGAAAAATATTTGAAACTGAACTGTACAAGCTTATAAACAGACTCCTATTATTCACCGTGTAATGGAAACAACAGGACTCCCTGTGCCTATCTTTGGGCAGGGAAATCTCCTAGAAGCTATGAAGCCTGAAACCAAAGATTCTTTGGAATATAATGTGTGAAGATGATCTTTTTCTTGGCGCTCTTCCACAAGCCTTCAATCACTCTGTGAACTAAATTTCTTTCCATATGTTTTTCATTCATTTACATTTAAGATAAAAATTATTTGCCCAGAGAGCCATTTGATGAGTGGTGATTCAGTGATTCTTTTCATTGTGATCTCAGCTCGGTGATGATGCATATCGTCCACAAGATGTTCCAAGAAAGTGGAATCATTGCTGATGCCGACTAAAGTCATCACTTGGTAATAATAGACTTGTATAGTTTCTTTTGCTCCCCAGCAAAGAAGTCTGAAATAGGATCAATATCTGTTTCATTGCTCTCTTTCGAATTCATTTATTTTGAGTTCATTTACTGACAACCTAACAATCTCACTAGGACAAAGACCCATTGTTTAATTTTTGGAAATTATATGTATACTTTATACCGATTGCTGCTGCTGAGAACATATGAAGACAAAATTCAAATCTCTCAATCTAATTTTGTCACTTCTTGCCTTAGTTTACATTCTAGGGAAAAGTTGTTACTAGATTTATTTTTCATTATTAGAAATAATGAAAAACTTTTTTTTAATATGGTCATATTTATGCTACACTGAGCTATTTGACATGCAATTATTTCAGTTTTCTTCTGATATTGCCAGTATTTATCATATTAACATTCAAAATGTAAGCATAAAGAAAACTTTAAAAAGCAGCCAGTGATGTAAAATACTTGAACTATTCACCCTAATATCTGCCTGGCCATATCCTCTCTTTGATGACATGCAATTTCTCTCTTGCCTTCTCTGAAGTTTCATCTGTCTACCTGATGCCAAAATACCAAATCATTGTGATAAGACAATCCAAAACCAATGAAAAACATCCTTTACCAAGTTCTATAGTGACATTATAGCCCTACATTTTTTTCTTGATTGGGATTCTACATAGGGAAGTTTGCCTAGATGTAAAGATAAAATAGAGATGGTCTTGGAGAAACTATTTTCATCATTTAATAAAAAAATATATATTCCTGAGCCTTCACTGAAACTGTCCCACTTGGGTTTTTAGAATGACAAAAAGCATATTTTGCCTCATTTGCCTGTGAAAATATGCCTTTTTGAGTGCATAGAAAACCTATATTATTTGAAGTACAACTTGATAAGTGTTTCATTTTTTATGAACCCCAGGAAAAGAAATTTATTCCATTTTTACAAATAGTAAAAATTTTTTTTATTCTTAGAACCATCTCTTCACTAGAAATTGGGATCGTATACTGAATATTTCCTATGTAGACAGGAATTATTCATAAAAGTTAGCAGAATACAATTTTTCTTATGGCAATTATTAGCACTAACATTGAGGTTTTAATAAGTGCTGAGTATTTGGCAAATATTATCTCATTTAATCTTTTGTAACTCTATATGCCCAATTATTAGCCCCATTTTACAAATAAGAAAATGAAATTGTAAAGAGTTTAAATAACTTGCCTGTAGTCACATAGCTAGTAGGAGAAAGAGCTAAGACTCAAGCCCAAGTTTCATCAAAGTCCAAAAGCTCAAGGTCTGAGAGTCTATTATAAGTTTTGAAAACCACTATTAAGGAGAAGAGATTCCAGGATGCAGGTGTGGCCCTGCTGTTTTCCTTACAAAATGGGCTTGAGAAAGGCATGTCCTTCTGCACATATAGTTTTTATCTTTCTATAACACAGGGATAATAATAACTTCTGTGCCTCAGAGTGTCAAAGGAGATAGTTTCTGCAAAAGTACCTTGATTCTGCCACGTGCTCTTCGTAGATACGATAGAACTATTAAGTTCATCTGCATCGACAATCTCAGAGCTTTGCATATGTGTTTGCTGTTTAAGGTCACAGATGAGAACCAGTGTGTGCTGGGCAGCAGGGCTGTGCATTCTTTTTGAGTGAAGAGTGATTGGTGCGGATGGCTCCAGCTTTTCAAGTCATCTGTAGAAATAGAAAATACTGTGTTTCATCTGAGGAAACAAGATACTGTTTCCCAGTATTCACGTTCTCATCAATTTCTCTTGAAGAACATATAATTACACAATGGATGGCTGCAAATCCTGAGAATAAAGAGTAAGAGATGGAATGGCAGAAATCTGTAAGTTGTGAGGCGTGTGGTGGGAGACACATATGTGCAGCCACTTCCTTCCCAGAAGTGATGGCTTCGCTTTCTGAAAGAGAAATGGTAATGATAGTTTATGAGAGAAATAGACTGTTCTCTGAAACATCTTGAAGAATATTTTTGCTCAGAATAAAGAGTGGTTGGGGCGCCTGGGTGGCTCAGTTGGTTAAGCGACTGCCTTCGGCTCAGGTCGTGATCCTGGAGTCCCGGGATCGAGTCCCGCATTGGGCTCCCTGCTCGGCAGGGAGTCTGCTTCTCCCTCTGACCCTCCCCCCTCTCATGTGCTCTCTCTCATTCTCTCTCTCAAATAAATAAATAAAATCTTTAAAAAAAAAAAAAAGAATAAAGAGTGGTTTGAGAACTGATCATAGATCCTAATTTTTCTGTCAATTTAATGTTTAGAAAATTTCATTGGATGAGCTAATTTTAGTATTGGCCTTCTCTGTCATGTATACGTATATTTGTATGTTTATGTTTGTGTATGTATATGTATGGGTATAGGGGTATGTATACCAATGGAAAAAAGGGCAGCATTAGTACTTGGAAAACCGCCTCTTAATGAGCACTTATGTCCTGGCAAAGGCCTTCTTTTCCCTCATCTTATTTAATTCTGCCAATGATGTTGTAGGTGTTATTATCAGATGAAAACAGAGGCTTGGCGAGGTCAGTGACCTCCCCTCCTTACCTCTGCTAATAACCATATTTGAGAACCTATTATGTGCCTGACATTTTGCATACATTATCTCCAAGCCTCACGATAACACTGCAATGTAACGGACGTTGTTCTTATTTTGCCATTGCAGACACTAATTCAGAAGACTTGAAAAAACACCACAAGTCATATATCTGGTAAGCCACACAGCTAAGAATCGATGCCATGCTGGACCCACTTCAAAGCCCAAATCCACAGATCATGGTACAGATTATGAGTAGTCAATAGGTTCATTAGCTGTTAGCAGAATTCAGTTCCTCAAAGCATCACCTCACCTTCTCTGTTGTGTGGTGCACTCCACAATATTGCAGTTCACCTCTCAAAGACCAGCTCCAGAGCATCTCTCTTTAGGGCGCTAAAACAGTCCTTAAAAACATAACATAGTAAGTAGAATGACACACCATCACCTTTGACGTATAACATAACCTCATTAAGAGAGTAACATCTCATCACTGGTCACTCAAGAGTATGCCTACCACAGCCGGTACACCAAATAGTTTTACTTAGGTTAGAAATATCATATAATCCAAACCCTATAATTCTGTTTTGTATCATTAAATTTACAAATAGTTGAGGGATCAAAAAAAAGGTCACATTTCTCTTTATAAAATTGTGTAGTCAACATAATCTATATTGTTTTTGTTATCACTACTTTCCCACATATCTAGTTCTTGATAACCATTTTGGACATAAAAGTAAGTGCTCACAAGCATCACAAGCAGTATTTCATTCTTTTCAGTGATTCTTTCAGCATTTACACTTCAGTTGACTGGTATAATTTACCGTATAAAATTCAAAAGGAGATTTTCTTTCAAGTTATATCTGAAATGTTTGCTTATATTTGAAAGTGAATATTTGGATATTAACAATAAACTTAAATGGTATACCTTGTCACTATTAACATAGTTACAGTGATTACTTACAATAGGAAGCTATTACTTATGATAGGAAGCTATGGAATCACATAAGCATAGATTATGCAGAATTCCTGGCATGTCAGATATAATGTTGAAGTAGGCATTAGGCTATTCAGCTTCCAAAATGCTGAGTTTCACATTGGACCCAATACCAAAGCAAAAGCCATCAGTGTTGTTTCTGTTGATTTTCACTCATGGTGGCTTTAGAATTGCTATTGTAGCTGTAGTTCTGACCCATTTTTCATTCTTATTTTCATTTACTTATGCATTCTATTATTTTCTCTTGATTAATTTCACCAAAGTTTTGCCCATTGGTTTTGTTAAAGAATTCCCTTTGGATATTTTTGTTAAATTTTTCTATGCCTCAGATTCTTTTCTTATAAACTGGAGATGATAATAGTTCCCCTTAAATTTGTTTTCTATTTCAATTAATTGTTATTCTAATTATTTTTTTCTACAATATTTGGGTTTATCCTGCTCTTCCTTAAGTTTGATCCTTTATTTTTTAATTTCCAATCTTTCTTCTTTTTGAATATGAGTATTTGAAACTGTATTTTCCTCTAGCTACTTCTCATTATCTTTCAGACCTAAGTGTTTAAAATTTTTAGTAATATTTATTCTCTGACCTAAGAGTTATTTGTAAGTCTGAGCTCCTATTTATCAGATGCCTTGTTTTAACTGACCTTTTTATTGCTTTCCAATTTAATTGCACTTTGGTGAGAGAAAATGATCTTTTTCTTTTTCTGAAATTCATTGAGACTTCCTTTATGGACTGGAATATGGTCAATTTTGCAAGTTTTTGAACATTTCAAGAAGATTAGGCATTCTTTAATTGTTTTTACTTGGTAACCCATGGAAATCTTAAGAAATTAACATAATTAAAAGTTTATTTCTCACTCAGGTTAAAGACCAGAAAAGATATTGGTAGTCACTTCAGGCTGTGATACAGGGTTTACACTGCTTCCAGCTTTAGTTTCACCATATGTGAAATGTGATTCTTAAAATGACCTTGTAGATTATCTCCATTCTGAGTAGCCACCAGAAAAAATAATCATGGAGAACAACTTGGTCACATGGCCACAAACGACTACAAAAGGAGCTGAAAAGTATAGTCAAGCTCAGAGCCAGGAAGAAGAGACAATAGATTTTGTTGATTAACTACAACACTACCTCAGTTCTGATATTTTTTAACTCTACAAATTAGACTTTTATTATTTTTTTAAATACAAAGCTACAAATATTTGTTTAGATTTTCCTACATGTCTGCTAACATCTTTGTTCATCATTTTCTTCATTTGGGCTTTTTTATAAAAGGATAGGCAGGTGATAAGGAAAGGACCAACTAACCCTGAAATCTCCCGTGGGTTAACCATCAAAAATTTATTTCTCATTCACACTAAATGTCAAATGAAGGTGACAGGAACTGTGTCTCCTTAAAATCAGTCAGGAACCCAAGCTGATGAAGACCTCATCATATTGTGCTACTACTCTGAGATTGCATGCACCACCAGTCCTGCATGTACCCCTGCCGGCCCCATGGCTCATTAGTCAGAATCTGTGGTACAGCCTCCAGGTCACTGCCATCACCTCATAGCAGAAATAGGGTGGTGAACACACAGCACTGTTTCTGTCACACTTCCCTCTGGTTTCATTTTCTTCTTTTCTTTAGAAATTTCCTCCTATGGGGTGCATGGGTGGCTTAGTTGGTTAAGCAGCTGACTCCTGATTTCAGCTCAGGTCATTATCTCAGGGTTTTGAGATCAAGCCCTTCGTCGGGCTCTGCACTCAGTGTGGAGTCTACTTGAGATTCTCTCCCTCTCCCTCTGCCCCTCCCTCCATTCATGCTCATGAGTGCATGCTCTCTCTCTCTCTCTCTAAAATAAATAAATAAAATCTTTAAAAAAAAAGAAATTTCCTCCTATGAACTTCTGTTGGTTCCAAGCACTCCTATTTTTTTGTTTCTCTGAATATGTTTTTATTTATCTCCATTATTTAAATATAGATAGTTTTGTTGGAATCACAATTGTAGGTTAATTATAACTTTCTCTTAACATTTTGAAAGTATTATTCCATTATCATCTGGCCTTCACTGGGCTTCTAGAAGTTAGAAAACATTTTACTCTTTTTTTCTGTAACTTTAAAGTTTATAAATTTTTAGCACAATATCTATGTGTGCCTTGTTAATGATGACTGGAACTCAATGGTACTTTCTGGAATTTCAAGCTTTTTTCTTCAGTTCAGTGAACTGGTATTCTATTATTCCTTTGTTCATTATTTATCATCTGTTCCCTTTTGTCCCCTAGTAATTATATTATTCATACATTAGATATCCCAGATCTCTTTTCCACATCTTATATTATTTTGATCATATTTTCTGTTTCTTTGTAAATTTGTTCTGCATCGATGGTTATTTCTTCAATTTGATATTCCAAGGTAACTATTATCCAAATAACTATTTCCTACTATGTTGCTTTCTTTAGAACTATTGTATCCCTGGGGCACCTGGGTGGCTCAGTTGGTTAAGCCTCCAACTCTTGATTTTGGCTCAGGTCATGATCTCAGCATGGAGCCTGCTGAAGATTCTCTCTCTCTGTCTCTCTCTCTCTGTCTCTCTCCCCTGCCCCCCCCATTTGTGTGCTCCTGCACACTCTCTCTCTCTAAAAAAAAAAAAAAAAAGAACTGTTTTACCTTTTTCTTTTCACCATACTTCTCTGAGTACTGAAGCTATTGAAGAGATCTTCTTCATCTTCTCACTACAAAATCTGCAAGTAACTCTGATGCATCTGTTTTCTTTGCTTTTGCCTCTATTGGAATGGTCAATTATTCCATCTGTGCTATAAATCCTAATACTTCCCATATTGTTATTCTTTTTGTATCATCATTCGTTTCTCTCTGATATTTACTTATGTCAGCATACAACCATGCTATGGTAGCAGGGAATAAAACATGGTGCTTCTGGAATCAGACCATAGAGATTTAAAGTTTCACTCTGCCCAATTTCTAACCCTGGAACCCTGGATAATTTAATCATGCTTGCTATAAATTTCTTTGCTCTTCTAATAAGGGAGGAAACACTAGTATTTGCTCTTGGTATTGTTAAGATGATACAATTTACTAATTCGAAGTGATTGGCACTAGTGATGCATAGCACTAAATAAATAGAAATTAATATTTTTCATCTTACAAAGTATCACATGACCTACAGAAAGCCCTGATTTCTACCCAGTTGTCTGTTCCCTTTCACATAGATAATGGATTAAAGAAGGTTGTTGCATCCTAGACTCATGTCTGCTTATTCAATATCTCTATTTGTATGACTCTTTTGCAGCTCACTCTTACCACAGTTAGAACTCAATTTTTGACATTGCCCCCTCCCCATTAAATGTTTTATTTTTCCAGTCTTTTTGATCTCCTTAAATATCACCACCATACACCCAATTTCTTAAACCAGACTCTTAAAAATTATCTTCACCCTTGTATTTCCCTTACCAACCACATCAGCAGGTATAGTTGGTTTCATCTCCTAAATGTATCTTGAATCTAACCTTCTACTACTGTCTCCACAGCAACAACCTTCTTTAATCCAAGATCATGTGCACACACTGCATTTTGCAATAGCTTCCTAATTACCCTGTCCATTTCAATTCTTGTCCCGATAGCCCCTCTGTCTATTCACCAGATAACTGCCAGAATCACCTTTTAATAAAGTATTACCATTTTATGATCCAACCTAAGAGTCCTAATTTTTTTTGTAGCCTAAAAGTTGAACTCATATAAAACTTACAGATCCCTGCTTGATCCTCTCCTACTTTTTTTTTTTTATTTTTTTTTATTCTTATGTTAATCCCCATACATTACATCATTAGTTTTAGATGAAGTGTTCCATGATTCATTGTTTGTGCACAACACCCAGTGCTCCATGCAGAATGTGCCCTCTTTAATACCCATCACCAGGCTAACCCATCCTCCCATCCCCCTCCCCTCTAGAACCCTGTTTGTTTTTCAGAGTCCATCGTCTCTCACGGTTCGTCCACCCCTCCAATTTCCCCCGCCTCATTCTTCCCCTCCCACTACCTTCTTCTTCTTCTTCTTTTTTTTTTTTCTTAACATATATTGCATTATTTGTTTCAGAGGTACAGATCTGAGATTCAACAGTCCTGCACAATTCACAGCGCTTACCAGAGCACACACCCTCCCCAGTGTCCATCACCCAGTCACCCCATCCCTCCCACCCCACCCCCACTCCAACAACCCTCAGTTTGATTCCTGCGATTAAGA
>NW_023270447.1:25842088-25871692 GCF_011800145.1 Mirounga leonina
CTCAACATAATACCCTCCAGTTCCATCCACGTCGTTGCAAATGGCAAGATCTCATTCCTTTTGATGGCTGCATAATATTCCATTGTATATATATACCACTTCTTCTTTATCCATTCATCTGTCGATGGACATCTTGGCTCTTTCCACAGTTTGGCTATTGTGGACATTGCTGCTATAAACACCAGGGTACACGTACCCCTTCGGATCCCTACTTTTGTATCTTTGGGGTAAATACCCAGTAGTGCAATTGCTGGATCATATGGTAGCTCTAGTTTCAACTTTTTGAGGAACCTCCATACAGTTTTCCAGAGTGGCTGCACCAGCTTGCATTCCCACCAACAGTGTAGGAGGGTTCCCCTTTCTCCGCATCCCCGCCAACATCTGTCGTTTCCTGACTTGTTAATTTTAGCCATTCTGACTGTTGTGAGGTGGTATCTCATTGAGGTTTTGATTTGGATTTCCCTGATGCTGAGCGATATTGAGCACTTTTTCATGTGTCTGTTGGCCATTTGGATGTCTTCTTTGGAAAAATGTCTGTTCATGTCTTCTGCCCATTTCTTGATTGGATTCTTTGTTCTTTGGGTGTTGAGTTTAATGAGTTCTTTATAGATTTTGGATACTAGCCCTTTATCTGATATGTCATTTGCAAATATCTTCTCCCATTCTGTCGGTTGTCTTTTGGTTTTGTTGACTGTTTCCTTTGCTTTGCAAAAGCTTTTTATCTTGATGAAGTCCCAATAGTTCATTTTTGCCCTTGCTTCCCTTGCCTTTGGCGATGTTTCTAGGAA
Organism: Mirounga leonina; assembly: GCF_011800145.1. NCBI lineage: Eukaryota > Metazoa > Chordata > Mammalia > Carnivora > Phocidae > Mirounga > Mirounga leonina. The sequence goes on from NW_023270447.1 coordinate 25,842,877, forward strand.
GAAGTTGTGTCGGCTGAGGTCAAAGAGGTTGCTGCCTGTGTTCTTCTTTAGGATTTTGATGGACTCCTGTCTCACATTGAGGTCTTTCAACCATTTGGAGTCTATTTTTGTGTGTGGTGTAAGGAAATGGTCCAGTTTCATTCTTCTGCATGTGGCTATCCAATTTTCCCAACACCATTTGTTGAAGAGACTGTCTTTTTTCCATTGGACATTCTTTCCTGCTTTGTCGAAGATTAGTTGACCATAGAGTTGAGGGTCCATTTCTGGGCTCTCTATTCTGTTCCATTGATCTATGTGTCTGTTTTTGTGCCAGTACCATGCCGTCTTGATGATGACAGCTTTGTAATAGAGCTTGAAGTCCGGAATTGTGATGCCGCCGGCTTTGCTTTTCTTTTTCAATATTCCTCTGGCTATGCGGGGTCATACAAATTTTAGGATTATTTGTTCCATTTCTTTGAAAAAAGTGGATGGTATTTTGATGGGGATTGCATTGAATGTGTAGATTGCTCTAGGTAGCATTGACATCTTCACAATATTTGTTCTTCCAATCCATGAGCATGGAACGTTTTTCCATTTCTTTGTGTCTTCCTCAATTTCTTTCATGAGTATTTTATAGTTTTCTGAGTATAGATCCTTTGTCTCTTTGGTTAGATTTATTCCTAGGTATCTTATGGTTTTGGGTGCAATTGTAAATGGGATGGACTCCTTAATTTCTCTTTCTTCTGTCTTGTTGTTGGTGTATAGGAAAGCCACTGACTTCTGTGCATTGATTTTATATCCTGCCACTTTACTGAATTCCTGTATGAGTTCTAGCAGTTTTGGGGTGGAGTCTTTTGGGTTTTCCACATAAAGTATCATATCATCTGCAAAGAGTGAGAGTTTGACTTCTTCTTTGCCAAATTGGATGCCTTTGATTTCTTTTTGTTGTGTGATTGCTGTGGCTAGGACTTCCAATACTATGTTGAATAGCAGTGGTGATAGTGGACATCCCTGCCACGTTCCTGACCTTAGGGGGAAAGCTCTCAGTTTTTCCCCATTGAGAATAATATTTGCTGTAGGTTTTTCATAGATGGCTTTTATGATATTGAGGTATGAACCCTCTATCCCTATACTCTGAAGAGTTTTGATCAAGAAAGGATGCTGTACTTTGTCAAAAGCTTTTTCTGCATCTATTGAGAGGATCATATGATTCTTGTTCTTTCGTTTGTTAATGTATTGTATCACATTGATTGATTTGCGGATGTTGAACCAACCTTGCAGCCCAGGGATAAATCCCACTTGGTCATGGTGAATAATCCTTTTAATATACTGTTGGATCCTATTGGCTAGTATTTTGGTGAGAATTTTTGCATCCATGTTCATCAGGGATATTGGTCTGTAATTCTCCTTTTTGATGGGGTCTTTGTCTGGTTTTGGGATCAAGGTAATGCTGGCCTCATAAAATGAGTTTGGAAGTTTTCCTTCCGTTTCTATTTTTTGGAACAGTTTCAGAAGAATAGGTATTAATTCTTCTTGAAAGGTTTGGTAGAATTCCCCTGGGAAGCCATCTGGCCCTGGGCTTTTGTTTGTTGGGAGATTTTTGATGACTGCTTCAATTTCCTTAGTGGTTATAGGTCTGTTCAGGTTTTCTATTTCATCCTGGTTCAGTTTTGGTAGTTGATACATCTCTAGGAATGCATCCATCTCTTCCAGGTTATCTAATTTGCTGGCATAGAGTTGCTCATAATATGTTCTTATAATTGTTTGTATTTCTTTGGTGTTGGTTGTGATCTCTCCTCTTTCATTCATGATTTTGTTGATTTGGGTCATTTCTCTTCTCTTTTTGATCAGTCTGGCCAGGGTTTTATCAATCTTGTTAATTCTTTCAAAGAACCAGCTCCTAGTTTCGTTGATCTGTTCTACTGTTCTTTTAGTTTCTATTTCATTGATTTCTGCTCTGATCTTTATGATTTCTCTTCTCCTGCTGGGTTTAGGCTTTATTTGCTATTCTTTCTCCAGCTCCTTTAGGTGTAGGGTTAGGTTGTGTACTTGAGACCTTTCTTGTTTCTTGAGAAAGGCTTGTATTGCTATATACTTTCCTCTTAGGACTGCCTTTGCTGCATCCCAAAGATTTTGCACAGTTGTGTTTTCATTTTCATTGGTTTCCATGGATTTTTTTAATTCTTCTTTAATTTCCTGGTTGACCCATTCATTCTTCAGTAGGATGCTCCTTAGCCTCCATGTATTTGAGTTCTTTCCGACTTTCCTCTTGTGATTGAGTTCTAGTTTCAAAGCATTGTGGTCTGAAAATTACCTCTCCTACTTTATCTTGATCATTCTTACATTCACCATCTTCTAACCACCCAAGCTTACTGATAGTTCATAGGACACTTGAGCTCCTTCCTGTCTCAGGGATCTTAGGCATAGCTTCCTACGACTGGAATAATATCCATTTGCCAAATCCCTCCAATTCTTTGGGACTGTGCTAGCACCACATGGAAAGGATTTTCCTACAAACCTACATGAACTAAATGAGACCTCCTCCTTTATTCCTTATCTTAACACCCTTATTGTCTTCACAGTATTTCATTCAACCTCTCATTTTCTTACATTGTGGTCTCTTGTTTTCTTCCTGTCTCCCCAGTTGAATGTAAGTTCCTTAAGGGTAGGGCCATCTGTCTTATAACCTGTTAAATACACTGTGCCTAGTACACAATAAATTCTAAGTGATTTATTTGTTAAACGAATAAATAAATGAAGACTAAGTTGTTTCTAAACTATACTATTTTGGTAATTCATCTTTCAAATTTTAAAGTAAAAAAATATATCTTATTTCATTCCAGAAATACATTTTTGTGTTTGATTATCTCTCATCAAAAGACTTTATTACGGTTATATTCAATTTTTCTCTTTCTCTCTTTCTCTCCTTCCTTCCTCCCTTCCTTCCTTCTTTTGTTCTTTCCCTCTTTCTTTTATTTTGTTTTTGTTTTTGTTTTATTCCAATAGATCTACTTGCACAGAAGCTGGTTCTTTGGCTTGGTTTCCCTCTTATAATTTATTGTATCAACTTAAATTGATTGTGATGGTTCCTTGTTTGGTCATGTTTGAATTGGCCAATGTTCGATGTCTCTCAAGCAATGGTGGACTGGAAGTCAGTGAAGATAAAGAAGTAAATTGCTTTTCAGTGAATCAAATGAGCTGTCAATCAAATGAATTGTAAATCAGGGAACTCTATTTTAAGTCATGTGTGGCAAAACCTCCATGTTTTTCAGGTGCAAGTGCAGACAGGCTGTTCTTATCCCAGCACCGCATAAGGTACTAGTGCTGCCTCTACTAAAAGAAACAATAATATTAATGTTTCCTGAAACTCAGCATCATACATTGGCCAGAATAGTCCCCTCCCTGTGCTGAGAGGATACTCCTAGGTTTGCATTTTTCGTCACCCTCACTGGCCTCCTTCTAGACTTGAAAAGTACAGTATATTTCCAAGTTTTCTCATTCTTAATATTTTCTACCACCTTCTGTTTAAACAGTTACACACCATTCGGGTACCTACTAAATTAAGTCTGGATATGCAGATGTATCAGGACTTCCTCCATGATCAGCTATGATAATCTCAATGGGAAATTAGAGAGACAAAGGGTCAAGAACAGGTTTTCAAGCCCCTATATCCCATCTATGTTTTATTTTGAAAACCTGGATTGAATAAAAAAGAGTAAATGGCCCTATATGTCCTTAAACATGAAACTTGACTCAGGTATGAAATGAAATCTAGGTTTGGGATGGGGGCAAGCGTAGTTGAGAAGGGGTAGCATGAAGAATTAGCTAGAAAATTTAATGACTTTCCAGGTGTTTTTGATAGTGAAAAAAATACTTCAATTTCTGTTAATTAATTGATATCCAACATTTAAAATTTTTAAATCTGTTGCAATATACCTTATAATGTATTATAATGTATAATGTATATAATATATATATATGATATAAATATGTCAAGATCAAATACCTTGGTATTAACTAGATTCTAGTGGCTGGTGGATTGCCTTAGATATTCACCTTAAGCAGATAGTATCAGTAAAAATATGTTGGAGAAGTTATAGAGAACTTAGTCTATGAGTTCATCATTATGGATTCTATTCTTCATTATAAAATGTAGCAGTCAGAAACAAAATTAAACTAGTGTTCAAAAATAGTATTGATTTTATAAAATAAATAAAATATATAATAAAATAATTACTGGGAGGAACAACAAAAATATGGATTTTCAGAAAGTCAAAAATCAAACAAGAAAATCCAAGGGTAAAAAAGAACCAAAAACAATAAAACTTTGAAGAAAAAGGTATGTTATAGAAAGTAAATTATAAGCAATAGAAATATTAGTAGTGTTGCTGCTTCTGTATAAAATGTCTACCTGTGCAGTTATTCTTATTTAATAAAACTAATCAAAGGAGTATGTTCAGGTAGTATAACTTGATATGAGTTCCCACACTTTGAGAGGTCATTGTTTTAAGACAATTGGTCTCTCATTTTTCTCTTATTGTTAAACTAACCCAGAAATAATAATTTAAGAGAATAATAAACTAGAAGGTCTGTCTGGACAGAAGCTTTTACTTTTTCTGAGTCTTGATTACTCCTGGGACAAGTTTCTTTCCTCTTTTTTTATTTTATTTATTTATTTGACAGAGAGAGATAGTGAGAGCAAGAAAACAAGCAGGGGCAGTGGGAGAGGGAGAAGCAGGCTCCCCGCCAAACAGGGAGCCCGATGCGGGACTCGATCCCAGGACCCTGGGATCACGACCCAAGCCGAAGGCAGACGCTTAACGACTGAGCCACCCAGGCCCCCCAACAAGTTTCTTTTTTAAATATACTTCTTAAAAATTAAAAAAAAAGGCAATCTATGGGAGTATTGGTAAGTTTATCCTTTTAGTGCCCTGATAACTGGCTTTATTGACACTTGAATTTTGTAACACAGCCCACCAATAAATCTTGATGAAGGGGTATAGACTACATGGGTGGCAAAGGACGACACATTTACCCTTAGTTTGTTTCTAGAGAGGATGATTTTTGTTGGCTGAATTTCTGCTGAGTAGAGCAATTTCTGGACTAAAATGCAAAGCTTTAGAAGTATTCCTAGCATTTGGAAAGGGCTCAGAGCTGGTACATTATCTTAAATGTTATTTCGATGGCATAATGGTATTTAGGTTGATGTGAAAATGCCTCCCCCTGCATCCTTTGTGGGAAGGCGGTGTGGGAATGTACATTTGGAATCATCCCATGACCTTTCGCATGTTTATAGCTGCTTTAGGACAATAAGCATCTGAAGTTTATGGACTATTGTAATTAATCCAGTAAGATATAAAACCCACTGCCTAGAAATGAACATGATCAACTATGTCTGAGACATGGAGGCTAAGCTAGAGAATTCCAGAACAGAAGAATTAACAAACTAAGTATGCCAGGTGTTGGCATATATGGGGTTGGACACATTCAACTTTTGCTAGGGCAAAAGGAACAGATACATTGTTTCTTATGGTGTTACTAGGGAAAAGATGGCTGGATTTAAAAAGAAATCTAAATGACAATAATAATAACTAAGGTATGCTGAGTACTTATTAACATGCCCAGCCAGCGCACCGTGTGGTCAGTACTCTGCAAGCAATAGGTCATTTAATGGTCTCAGAAACCTAATGAGGCAGAAACTATATTATCCCTGTTTTAAAGATGAGAAAACTGAAGTTCAGAGAGATTTAATGACTTACTCAAGATGACACAGATATCTACATAATGTAGCTGAAATTTTAACCCATGAGTCTCTGACTCCAACATGCTTATTCTCTACCGTCTCAGTAACATGCATTTATTAATCTGTATAAGATCCAAACATCTGCCTGTTCTTCTAAATTGAATTGTCTTCGGATGCCTACAAAGGGCAGCACTTTTGAATCTAGAACAAAAAGCTGCCTTTTCATTTTGGCTTAACTATGGGCTGTAAAATTTTAATTACCTTTTGTTTAGAAAGTGCTATAGAACCTGAACTTGTAATCAGTGCTGGAAGTAGGCGCACCAAGGGGCTGTTGATTTCCCTAGTGAATTGGAGTATCATTTATGGAAATGTAATTACAGTGGAATCCTGTTATAACGATCAATTTGGGCAACCCCCACTTGATCATTATATCCAAATGATCACCACACGCAGACCATAAAACAGCGAGCCTCTCAAACCAGACAGGCTCAACAGTAAAATATCCATCTTGCAAAAACAGTATTATTACCACTAAGTACTTCAGAACCAGCACAGGTCAGTCGAATTATAGGCTGTAATTAGGCCTTCTAAAGGCTGTAACATTCTTTAGCTAAATCATAACAGCTTATATGAAATGTTTGAAATTCAACTAAGTCAACAACTATTTATTATGTACCTGCTGTGTACTCCAACAGGGGTCAGGCACTGAGGAGAATGTAAAATAAATAGGAATTTCTTTTTGAAGCTCGCTATCCATTTCGGGAAACAAGTTGCATAAACTCCTTGAACAATCTTTCTTAAAATGAATGGGTAGTCACAAACCGCCATATAATACTATTGGTTAGTTTCAGAGGTGAAAACTTTGGCTCCAGTAGAAAATAGTTTGGAGAATAATCTTTTGTCACAAAAATGACTGTAAAAGGAAACGGGATAGGCAATGGAAATAAACAGTTCCTTCCCGCAGAGCCAGCACCTTAAATCAGAGAGCAAAGGGGGATCATCGCACATTCCAATTTCAATGAAGTGTTACCTAAGTCAGAGATAGCAGTGAGATTTTATCTCTCATATCAGTTATCAATGACCTGCTAATAGCTGACTGCACTGTTGGGCTGAGAAGGATCTTAAGGCCAAATTGAGAGTCATGGGAAGGTGTAATATTAAGGGTGAGTAACTCCTGGCATGGGGATTGCAGGTGGAAGCCACAGGTGAAATACTGAGTGTTGTCCTTTCTTGGACTTCTTTAATTTCAAGATCTCTGAATTGACATGCCTATTATCTAACGACTCCTAGAATCATAGCACAGAAAACACTTCACTGTGCATTGCATATAGTAGACTGTTCTCTTTCTTGCCTTTTTTATTTTTTCTTCCTTTTTACTTTCCTGTTCACTCACACTCTGCTGTAAACATAAGCAGAACCCAAGTTGCTACTTTGTCCACATCAGTAATCCCCAACTGACCACTCTTATTTCTGTACTCAACCCAGATACTGTAATCAACTACTTAAACATTCCTCTAACACCTTATGTTCTAAATCCTTGGTATTCAACATTTTTCTCAAAGCCTGTTCCTCAAGCCTGTACACATACAGAGCCAAGCAGAACACCTCACCACTCTACTTAGGCGGATACTTTCTCTCTCTTCTGACTCCTAGGAAGCTACAATTTATGCGAGCAGTGGTATCTGTCTACTTAAACTGCTATCTGTCCCTGTAACTACATGTTTCTAAACACCTGTCTATTCCTTAGGGTAGAAAGCAGTTGCCTTGTACTTTGATTGCTTCCAATACCCTCCTTATTTCCCTTTCCTCTCCAGAGAATCCACTATAGAATATTCCCTGATGATTCTCCAATGTATTATATTCCTGAACTTTAGTCCCAATTCACATATGTTGTATTTTAGCATACAAGGTATATTCTGTGAAGCTTCCCATAACCTCTCAATCTTTTGTGTAACCATTATATCTTGAAATGTGCTAATATGTGTCAGTACAGAATATTATGATGATATCTTTTCAAGTCTCTTTCTCACATAATTCTGGGCTATGTCTTTTCATTTTGGCGTCCTTATCACCTGGCAAATTTCCAGACAGCTAGTAATTTTCACAAGGTACTTTTCTCAAGCTCTCTGGGCATTTTAAAGAAGGGAGCTATAACCAAACAGACTTCTTGCTCATCATTGTTTTTGTTTTTTACCACATAACTTAGAGAAAAGAAATATGGCGTGCGCACGCACACACACACACACACACACAACAATCTTCTGGACTAAACTAATATAGTTTGTTGTTGAGAATGCTTACCTTATGGAGCTGAGCACTCATATTTGACCTACCCATCAATGATCTCCATTACTATAGCAATTAGTGATAGATTCCCCATAACACTCTAATAAGAATAAAATCATACATGAAGACTAATTATGTACTGAGCCACAACAGAACAGGGACAGTGACTACATTTATCCCAGCAGCTTTCATGATTATTAAGGTCCTAGTGTTTTCAGCATTTAGGGCCTTTTCTACTCAGACCTTTCTACTCAACTCTGTAGGGTAAAACTCATAGAGTAGCATGTAGTCTATGTTTGTTCTGAGGCTGGAGTAATAGTAAGGCAGGATTCAAAATGAAGAGATAACTTGTTAAAATTCAGAAGAAGAGAAACAGCCATTTTTTAAAAAAAATAGTGAAAAAGAGATCAGTAAATTTCGTACAGACAAGAGAACAGAGCTAAGACTGTAGCAGTGAAAATAAATGTGTATCATCTTGGCAGGCCTGGGGGCTGGAAGGGACAGCCCAGATCACCTGCACTGAAGCTAGCATCTTAAGAAGTGTATTTTGTAATTGCATTCCTTCTCTTGGAAGCCCTAAGACAGGGGAAAAACAAAGCAAAACAAAAAGATAGATTGGGATCTACTGACACTAGGACTTCCTCCAATGCTAATAGTAACTATGGTAAAACCACCACATCCCATTTTTGCTTGTGACTTTTCCCATATATCCTTTTCAGAAACAAAGACAGTTTTTCCATTTTTACAGATCCTGGAATGCAAATTACTTCTACTCATTTTTGCTAATTTTTCTGTTAGAGTGGTTAGACCTGAGGGTATGGGCTGTAAACTGCTTGGCTGGTAACTGTAGTCTTAAACAATTAAAAGAAGCACAAGGTTGTGGGAAGATTTAGCAAAGGTTGGCTTTGAGCTCAGCCTCAAAAGGACAGGAGAAGACCCTTGGCAGCCTCCCCATCATCTAGCCAATCACTGAGGTAGGACAGCAGGCTTGGGACAGACATCCCGTCAAGAAAAGCACTGGGAATTTGGTTTGAGTGTTCTGTCTATTGTACTTCTTAACAACCTAAGAACAGCAGTTAGAAATTGTTTTCTCTACTGAGCACCTGGAAGACACATGACCCTAACATAATTCCCAAATTCAGTTGTTAGTGTGTGAACTTGCAGGATTAAATAGGCCTAGAAAAGGAGCCACAGGCTAGGTCAGATTCGTTGAAGATCAAAAAGGTCAAGTGGCAAGAGCAGTTTACCTCAGGGGAATAAACAGGAACATAAGATGGAGGTGATGGAGGGATTTCTTGAGCACACGTCCATCCACTGCATGTTGCCTGCCGATCGTATACAGCAAGAAGCAGTTTGAATGAGACACTTCAAATGGGAATAGTAGGTCTGCCATGGGACCTTGGCCAATTTTTGAACTTCTGAATGATTAAAATTGGCCAAATGGTGCTTTTGTATCAGAACTGTGAGGACTCAATAAGACAGTGGTATGCAAAGTGTCTGGTACAGAGCCTGGTATATAGGTGGCCATCTGTACATGCCATTTCCTTCCTTTTCTTCATGTCCCTTCATTTTTATTAGGCTATGCAGAATTAATCTTGAAGATATTTGTGAGTTTGGTTTGAGTTCCCAGAGCTGCTAAGTCAGGGACCAAAGAATCCAGGGAGCTAGCACCCTTCCCTTGCCACCACTTGCACTGCTGGGCTCAATCCTTTCAGGCAGGCTGTGCCCTGTGTCTCCAATGTAGGTTGTTTATTTCCTCCACTCGCTGCATGAGAGCAAGAAGATAAGAGCCCTGAATTTGTGGAAGCGCTTGCGAGACTAAGACCAAACACATGATTTCTGCAGGTGCCGGCCCCTCCTGGAGTGAACGAACTTAGCTTTAAGCAGAGTTATTATGTGTGTCATTTCGTGCCGTTGCTATACCCAAGATGAATATAAGGTATCAACCTCAAGACTGTGAAGATTGTGGAGTGCAGACATTGATGGATGACAAAGACTCATTCAATTACAATTAGGACAAAACAAACAGCTTTTTGAAATGAAGCTCATAGTGGGGAGGGGGAGAAATTCCTATCCTGTTGTACTGGTAGGTTTCCTTTTCTAAATGAGCGTGGCAGCAGACAGGTTATACCGAAATGCCTCTGGCTGTAGAGATGACAGTGACATTAGCAGCATTTGGGAACGAAAACAAATTGGCATCATCAAAGTACAGCATGCACCTTGTAAATTTATTTCTTTATTATTTCTTTTACAACTTGCATAGCACACATATGTATCTATAAAAGCTGTTGAATGTAGTAACTGCAATACAGAATATTCCAGAACTGCACATAGATATATAGTTCAGTGCACTAATTATGGCATTAAGTATTGCCTCTTTAGAGAATTGGCATAGTGAGAGTCAATTAAAAAAAAAAAAAAAAGAAGAAGCAACAATATGAGTTTTAGAGTGACTCAGACTTGGGCTCAAATCCTGCCTCTACCTCACAGTAACTGTATGTCTTTTCCAAGTTTCTTTTTTTTTCAATTGGAAAATGAGAATATTAACACTTGTCATGCAAGAGAGTTGCCCTTAAAGAACTCTAATGAACACTGGCTGCCTTGTTTACTCCTTGTTAACTCCTACTCCCTATAAACTGAGATAGGATCCTGAACATCCATCCCTATGCCCAGCAGAGAATCAAGTGGCCCTTATTTTGAGAAGTTTACCTCAACTACTCTGAATTATAAATGCCTGTTGATTTTGCTGTCTCCTCCAACTAAAGGGAATTTTTTTGAGAGAAGGACCCAATACCTATTTTCTATAAACATAAATGAGTGCATGAATACCTGAATTAAACAATCAAAAGTTAGGCACTGCCTGCTTCCTATCAAACAGTATCAACTCCGTGACATTCAGTGTTAAAAGTGGTAACCTGAAATGGTATCTTCTAAATCATTTCTCCACTGAGCCATCAGGGAAAATGAGTTACCAATATAACTTTTGCTGACCTAAACTTAATTCACCCTCAGAGAGATGGGGATAATATGAAATAAGTTTTCATATTTATTTTGAATATAGAAACAAGATCAGAATCTGAAACTGGGAAGTTTCAACATTTTCATGAATAATCACTTTTTTCCAGAATTGTCTCATTTGTATATATATAAGTAATAGTATGTCTTTATGTGTAAATATAAATCCAAGTGCTATGTATTGAGATTAGCAAAAGACAAATATTCATTTAAAAATTTTTCTCCAAAGGACTCTAGAAAACTAGTTCTATAAACACAAAATGTAGGAAAACAATCAAAATAGAACTGCATACTTTTAGACAGGGAATAAACAAGTGACCAGATGGCTGTCAGCAAAATTTTACTTGGGCCTGAAGGCAAAGGTCTTTGCATATTTTATGGAAAAATGTCAAGCTTATAAAAACGTTTAAAATATTATATATATGTGTGCATATATATGCATATATGTATGATATATACACATATATACATTTTAATATTAACCTATATTTATGTATATAGATATAATGTGTATATGCATACACACAAAAATATAAACATATGGTGGGGTAATGACCATGTAGTCCTCATCAAAGGAGATAATTATGGGACTATTCCATTCATGACACGACTGTTTTCCCTATTAATAGAGTGTGGCATATAAAGGTAGTCATTTGGAACAGAGGTGCTTTTTTTCAGTGAAATTACCTTCTTTCCCAGCTTAGATTAGATTATTTTCAAAGGCCTAATCAAAAGGTATTCTTAGAAAACGAAGAGAGAATAAGACACACACACACACACACACACGAAATCATAATAAAATCTCAGGATGAAAAATACTGCTCAAATTAGTCTTTCTCACCAAATGCGGCACCACTTAGTTGTGTTTTGTCCCACCCAACTAATAGTTTTCCACTCTAGACCTCTCTACATCTTAGACAATTGAGAGGCTAAGAAGACAGTTTGCAAAGGTTTTTCTTGACCCTGTGGACTGCCCTCTTTGTGATCCCTGCCAACTCCCGTTCCTGGATCAGTATTCACTATGTTGAGAATGAATGGCACTGATAACATTGTGCATTCCATTTTCTTCCTCTCAGACTTGTGTTATTTAGATGCACTGAACCCATACAGTGTTATGAGGTAAAAGCTACACTCATGACCTGTAAAAATAAATGTCACTTTCTGAGATAGTGGGGAAGGGTTGTGCCCTGGGAGAATGCGCTGCCCTCCTTAACAGCAATGCATGCATCACTGTGATGCTCAGAAAGTAACAACATTCTCTCTTTCCAAAGAAGAATGGAACATATGTGAAACAGTCATTTTACTCACAACAAGGTCAGAGAACAAAGCACTGTAAAGCCAAATGAGGAAATTGGGGCACAAAGATAATTATTTTAGAATATTTCTGGAAATATGTTAACCAGTCAAGACAGCATTTATTCTAAAGTGTGGCATTATAATTTTGCATGGGAATTTTTTTATGAGCATTTTTTGTCACTTTCAGAGAGATCTATTATGATATGTAGTGCGGAAGGGAACATGTTGACATGTCTGAGAGCTAAAACAAATGTGAAGAATGAAGCTGAAAATAGCAGGCTGTGAAGAAAGCATTAAAAAGCACTGGGTGGCACTCAGCATTGTACATCTAGAATTCAGAGATGTGTTAGGAGAAGGCGTTAACATGGCATTCGTAGCATGCTTTTCTGTGAAGGAATTAAGAAGGGCACATCATTTGCTCTTATAGACTAAGGTAATTGGTGTCTACATCTCTATGCTCCTCCATTGCCAATAGGGAAACACATGAAAAAGATGCAGTGCATCTCGCCTGGCATAGTGCATTCCTGAAGACTCTGTGCAAATCAGATTCTATTATAAAACCAGAAATGGTTATTCTTTTCTGATTAATATTCAATAGAAATGGCTCTTAATATTTAACCTTTAAGATTCTTTGTCTAAGCCACATGAGGTCCAACTCCCCTTCCTGTGCTAGCAGTTCCTAAATATTAGTTCTTTTTTTTTATTGAGACCTAATTGACATAAAACATTGTATTAGTTTCAGGCATAGAATCTAATGATTCAATATTTGTGTACATTGTGGAATAATCAGCTCAATAAATCCAGTTTCCCCAGGCACCATATAAAGCCACATAATATGCAATACAATATTACTGAGGATAGTCACCATGCTGTACATTACATCCTGGTGACTTACTTATTTTATGAATGGAAGTTTGTACCTTTTGACCTCCTTCTTCCATTTTGCCCACCCCTAACGCCCCTCCCCTCCGGCAACCAATCTGTTCTCTGCACCTATGAGTTTTGTTTTCTTATTCGTTTTTTGGATTCCACATATAAGTTAAATCCTATGATATTTGTCTTTCTCTCTCTGACTTATTTCACTTAATGTAATGCCCTCAAGGTCCACCCATGTTGTTGCAAATGGCAGGATATCATTCTTTTATATGGCTGAGTAGTATTCCTGGTAGATAAACACACACACACACATATATGTATACACACACACACACATATCACATCTTCTTCATCCATTCATCCATCAATGATCAATGGATACTTTGGTCGTTTTCATATCTTGGCTGCTGTGAATAATGCTGCAATGATCATAGGGTGCATATATCTTTTCAAAATAGTGTTATTGTTTTCTTTGGATAAATACCCAGAAATAGAATGACTGGGTAATATGGTAGTTCTATTTTTAATTTTTTGAGAAATGTCTATATTGTTTTCCATAGAGGCTGCCCCAATTCACATTCCCACCAACAGTGCATAAGGGTTCCCTTTTCTTCACATCCTTATGAATACTTGTAATTTCCTGTCTTTTGATAATAGTCATTCTGACAGGTATGTGGTGATATCTCATTGTGGTTTTGTTTTGCAGTTCGCTGGTGATGAGTGATGCTGAGCATCTTTTTGTGTGTCTGTTGACCATCTGTATGTCTTCTTTGCAAAATCATCTATTCACATTGCCCATTTTTAAATTAGATTCCTTGGGATTTTGTTGTTGCTGTTGTTATTGAGTTTATAAGAATTCTTTTTATATTTTGGGTATTAACCCCTTATCAGATATGTGATTTGCAAATATCTTCTTTTTTTTCTTTTTTTTTATTATGTTATGTTAGTCACCATACATTACATCATTCGTTTTTGATGTAGTGTTCCATGATTCATTGTTTGCATATAACACCCAGTGCTCCATTCAGTATGTGCCCTCTTTAATACCCATCACCAGGCTAACCCAACCCCCCACCCCCTCCCCTCTAGAACCCTCAGTTTTTTTCTCAAAGTCCATAGTCTCTTCTATTCAATAAGTTGCTTTTTCATTTTGTTGATGGTTTCCTTTGTTTCCTTTGTTGATGGTGCAGAAGCTTTTTAGTTTGTTGCAGTCCCATTTGTTTATTTTTGCTTTTGTTTTCATTGCCTTGGGAGTCAGGGAGTCTTAGGATCCAAAAAAGTATCTCCCGAGGCACCTGGGTGTCTCAGTCCATTAAGTGTCTGCCTTTGGCTCAGATCATGATCCCAGGGTCCTGGGATCTAGTCCCACATCAGGCTCCAGCTCAGGAAGGAGTCTGCTTCTCCCTCTACCCCTCCCCCAACTCGTGATCTCTCTCTCTCTCTCTCCCTCTCTCCCTCTCTCTCTCTCTCTGATACTCTCTCTCTCTCTCTCAAACAAATAAAATCTTAAAAAAAAGTATCTCCAAGAGCAATGTCAAGGAGCTTACCACCTATGTTTTCTTCTATCAGTTTTATGGTTTCTGGGCTTAGGTTCAAGTCTATAATCCATTTTGAATTATTTTTGTGTACAGAGTAGGATAGTGGTCCAATTTCATTCTTTTGCATGTGGCTGTCCAGTTTCTCAGGACCATTTATTGAAGAGACTGTCCTTTCCCCATTATATATTCTTGGCTCCTTTGTTGTAAGTTAATTGGCCGTATATCTGTGGATTTATTTCTGGGCTCTCTGTTCTCTTCTACTGATCTGTGTGTCTGTTTTTATGCCAATACAATATTGTATTTTGATTATAGCTTTGTAATATAGTTTGAAACAAGGGAGTGTGATATCTCTAACTTTGTTCTTTCTCAAGATTGCTTCAGCTATTTAGTCTTTTGTGACTCCATACAGATTTTAGGATTGTTTGTTCTATTTCTGTGAAAAAATGCCATTGCAATTTTGATAGGAATTGCACTGAATCTATAGGATGGATGCTTTGAGTAATATGGGCATTTTAACAGTATTAATTCTTCCAATCCATGAGCATGGAATAGCCTTCCATTTCTTTGTATCTTCCTCAATTTCTTTCATCAGTGCCTTGTAGTTTTCAGTGGACAGGTCATGCAACTCTTTGGTTAAGTTTATTCCTAAGTATTTTATTATTTTTGATGCAATTGTAAATAGAATTGTTTTCTTAATTTCTCTTTCTGATAGTGTATTAGTGTAAAAAATGCAACAGATTTTTGAGTATTGATTTTATATCCTGAAACTTCACTATTTTGTTTTTTGTCTCTAACAGTTTTTTGATAGGGTCTTCGTGGTTTTCTCTATATAAAATCAAGTCATCCACAAATTGTGTCAGTTTAACTTCTTCCTTTCTAATTTGGGTGCTTTTTCTTTCTTTTTCTTGCCTAATTGCTCTGACTATGATTTTCAATACTATGTTGAATAAAAGTGGCAAGCATAGGCATCTTTGTCTTGTTCCTGATATTAGAAGAAAAGCTTTCAGCTTTTCACTGTTGAGTATGATGCTAGCTGTAGGCTTGTCATATATGACCTTTATTTTGTTGGGGTATATTTCTTATTTACCCACTTTTTCGAGAGTTTTTATTATAAGTGGATGTTGATTTTTTTCAAATGCTTTTCCTGCATCTGTTGAGATCATATGACTTTTATCCTTCATTTTATTAGTGTGGTTTATCATGTTGATTAATTTGTGGATGTTAAACCATCCCTGCATCCCTAGAATAAATCCCACTTGATCATGGTGTATGATTTTTTTAATGTATTGTTGAATTTTGTTTGCTAATATTTTGTTGAGGATGTTTACACCTATGTTAATCAGAGATACTGGTCTGTAATGTTCTTTTTTCTTAGCCTGCTTTCCATATCAGGGTAATACTGGTGTCGTAAAATAAGTTTGAAAGTGTTCTCTTCAATTTTTTGGAAGAGTTTGGGAAAAATTGGTATTAAATATTCTTTTTTTTTTTTAAGATTTTATTTATTTATTTCACAGAGAGAGACACAGCGAGAGAGGGAACACAAGCAGGGGGAGTGGGAGAGGGAGAAGCAGGCCTCTCGCCAAGCAGGGAGCGCGATGCGGGGCTGGAGCCCAGTGCGGGGGTTCGATCCCAGGACCCGGGGATCATGACCTGAGCCGAAGGCAGATGCTTAACAACTGAGCCACCCTGGCGCCCCGGTATTAAATATTCTTTAAATGATTAGTAGAATTCACCAGTGAAGTCTGATCCTGGACTTTTGTTTGTTTGGACATTTTTGATTACTGATTCAATTTCCTTGCTGGTAATTGATTTATTCAGATTTTCTGTTTCTCTGTGGTTCAGTCTTGGAAGATTATGATTTGTTTCCAGAAATTATTCATTTCTTTTAGGTCATCTAGTTTATTGCTCTATAATTGGTCATAGTTGTCTCTTATGCTCCTTTGTATTTCTCTAGCATCAGTTGTAACTTCCCCTCTTTCATTTCTGATTTTACTTGAGTTTCCTCTTTTTTTCTTTTTAGTGAATCTAGCTAAAAGTTTATCAATTTGGTTGATCTTTTCAAAGAATGAGCCCTTAGTTTCATTGATTTTGTTCTGTTATCTTTTTAGTTGTCTCTATCTTGCGTATTTTTACTCTGATCTTTATTATTTCTTTTTTTTTCTACTTTGCTTTTCTTTTTCTAGTTCCTTTAGGTGTAACATTAAATTGCTTATTTGAGATTTCTCTTATTTCTTGAGGTTAATCCTGTATAGTTATGAACTTCCTACTTAGAACGACTTTACTACATCCAAATTAAATGTCTCTTTTACTCTGAGCTTATTTTTTTTTAACTTTTGGTGTTAAAAAGACAAGACTTTTCTTTTATGAAATAGTGCTGGTAATAGACATTCATTTTATTGTGTTGCTTAAAATTATACTAGTTTGTGAAATCCAAAACTATGCAGACCAAAATATACAACCACACAAATAATTTCAGTCAAAACTTTATCAAAAGTTATTGCATTTTTTTAACAAACAAATAATTATAGAACTTCCTTATAGTGAAAATATGCCATGCCTATTTTGTAACACCAAGAGGAGTCCTCTAGCATTTCTGGTGTTTGGCATGTTCTTTTTTTCTTTTTCTTTTTAGAAAACTCATCTGACTGGTGATATGATTAATATAAAGAGGTCTATACACTTGAAATATAGTAATTTAGCCATCTTGAAGTCCACATTATACAGGTTACATTAGTTAATGCTCTTAGTAACAAGTATTCCCTACTCTTCAAGATTGTTTATGAAAATTAAATAAGATAATGCATGTAAAACACATAGTCAAGGCTAAAAAATGTTATGTATTATCACTTCCCTGAAGAATTATTTGGTGGTGAGGAATGTTGGTTATCTTAGCAGTCACACTGCTTACAAGAAAAACTATAATAGACTAAAAATATGATGCATATAGTAGCTGGTATACTCTGATTTGCTGTACAGAGTCAGTTCTGGCAGAGCTTAACATAGTCATGAGTCCAAATCACCATTTCTCTGCCCCCAGAGGAGATATCCTATTCAGCACCCTATACCATAATGCATATTTTAGTGGGGATGACAGGTATTAATCCATCACTGAAATATATCATTATAAATGGCAACAAGTGCTGTGGCAAGAAACATACATGGTAAAATAAAAATGTATGGTGTGTATCAGCATCTTCTCTGAGGAAATGACATTTGAACTCAGATTAATAGGACAATTAGAAGTTAGTGAAGTTTCCCCTGCAAGTGTAATGGTCAGGATCAGGAGTGAGTAGGGTGAATTAAAGAAATTAGAAGTCAACATGGTTATAGCATAGTGAGTTAGAAGATGGAGAATGATGTCATGATAAAGGAAGAGGCAACTTCTCAAGCAGTATGGTGGGGCAGACTTATTTGAACAAGAAGAAATTTACATAAGGCAGGAATAAAGAGATAAATGAAAACTAGAGTGGTTAAGACTTGTACTGTAGTGATCCACTAGGTTTTCAGACCAGATATTGACCATTTCTAAAGCCCATGTAGAGATAAGAGACATATCAGAGGGTTGTGTGAGATGTGGAATAAGGCTATACTCCCTACAGAAAATCCAGAGGACTATGGAAAACCCTTTGGCTTTCAGCAGAAGAATATTCTGTTATGCTGTTTAAGAAAATATTAACAATATTGGGTGCATGGATTTTTTATTTTTTTAAATTTTTTTAAAAATTAAAATCCTACTGAAGATGAATTCCAAATTAAAAATGACAAATCATATCATAAAATAAACCACAATGGGAGAAAATCAGAAGAGGCAGTTTTACCATGAAGCTAAAGAAGCTGACATTTCAAGGCCCTTTAGTTGCATATGTCTCTTCAAATGTCATGAGACAGGCCTTGATAATATGTCCTCATGGCTATATATGACTTCATAAAATTTTCAAGTACCATATCTTAAGTGTAATCAATTTAAACTGTTTTCTTTTTTTGCTTTAATGTCCCTCCATCATAGTTCCTCTTGTGTTGAGTGGTGGTAGAATGACCTTAAATATTTTTTGGATCCACTTAAAGGAAGTTTACGTTTACTGGAATATATTCATGTGATCCTCAGTCACTTTCTTGTATAAGTAAGTTATTACTAGCTGACCCACTGTAGGAATGGCTTCCAGACATACTTCCATGGCCCATTGGCTCAACTCACCTGATGTTGTGACTTTAAGGTGCAGGACAAGAGTTTGCATTGCAGAGTTTGTCTTCCTGTGAAACCAGGCACCCCAGATATGTGGGTAGCAGCAGGAAAAAGAGAGAGCGAGCATAAAGTATTAACAATTAGCAAAACAAAGTGAATGATACATAGGAGTTCATTGTACTACTTTTGCAACATATCCTAGGAAATAAAAATGAAGTAAGCATAAAGGTAAGAAATATGAAATTAAAAGTCTTACAATTTATTGTTTATCTTTTTAAAAATTTTTAGTTAGTTAACATACAGTGCAAAATTGGCTTCAGGAATAGAAGTCAGTGATTCATCACTTATATACAACACCTAGCACTCATCACAAGTGCCCTCCTTAATACTCACCACCCATCTAGCCTATCCTCCACCCATCTCCCTTCCTCAACTCTCAGTTTGTTCTCTATCATTAAGAGTCTCTTGTGGTTTGTTTCCCTCTCTCCTTTTTTTCCCCTTTCCCATATGTTCATCTGTTTTGTTTCTTAAATTCCACATATGAGTGAACTCATATGGTATTTGTCTTTCTCTGACTTATTTCACTTAGCATAATACATTCTAGCTCCATTCACGTCATTGCAAATGGCAAGATTTCATTCTTTTTGATGGCTGAGTAATATTCCATCATATATAGATTATATATATATGGATATATACATATATAGAGATTCCATTATAAATAGATTCCATTTTATATATATATAATCTTTTATTATATATATAATCTTTTATAATATATATATAATCTTTTATATATATATATATATATATATATAATCTTCTTTATCCATTCATCAGTCGATGGACATTGGGGCTCTCTCCATAGTTTGACCATTGTTGATAATGCTGCTATAAACATTGGGGTGTGTGTACCCCTTTGAATCTGTATTTTTGTATCTTTGGGGTAAATACCTAGTAGTGCAATTGCTGGATCATAGGGTAGTTCTATTTTTAACTTTTTGAAGAACCTCCATACTGTTTTCCAAAGTGGCTGTGCCAGTTTGCATTCCCACCAACAATGCAAGAAGGTTCCCCTTTCTCTGCATCCTCCACAACACCTGCTGTTTCTTGTGTTGTTAATTTTAGCCATTATGAAAGGTATAATGTGGTATCTCATCATGGTTTTGATTTGTATTTCCCTGATGATGAGTGATGTTGAACATCTTTTTATGTGTCTATTAGCCATCTGGATGTCTTCTTTGTAAAAGTGTCTATGTCTTCTTCCCATTTCTTAACTGGGTTATTTGTCTTGGAGTTTGACAAGTTTGTAGATTTTGGATACTATTCCTTTATCAGATATATTGATTGCAAATATTTTCTCCCATTCTGTAGGCTGCCTTTTAGTTTTGTTGATTGTTTCCTTCTCTATGCAGAAGTTGTTTTGTTTTGTTTTTTTCCTTGATGAAGTCCCAATAGTTCATTTTTGATTTTCATTCCCTTGCCTCTGGTGACATGTCTAATAAGAAGTTGCTGTGGCCTAGGTCAAAGAGGTTGCTGCCTGTGTTCTCCTCTAGGATTTTGATGGTTTTTTGTCTCATTTCAGTCTTTCATCCATTTTGAATTTATTTTTGTGTAGGGTGTAAGAAAGTGGTCCAGTTTCATTCTTCTGCATGTGGCTGTCCATTTTCCCAACACCATTTGTTGAAGAGACTGTCTTTTTTCCATTGGATATTCTTTCTTGCTTTGTCAAAAATTAGTTGACAATATAGTTGTGGGTCCATTTCTGGGTTTTCTGTTCTGTTCCATTGGTCTGTGTGTCTGTTTTTTGTGCCAGCACCATACTGTCTTGATGACTACAGCTTTGTAATATAGCTTGAAGTCTGGAATCGTGATGCCTCCATCTTTGCTTTTCTTTTTCAGGATTGCTTTGGTTATTTAGGGTCTTTTGTGGTTCCATACAGATTTTAGGATTTTTTTTATTCTAGCTCTGTGAAAAATATTGATGGTATTGTGATAGGGACTGCATTAAATGTGAAGATTTCTTTGAGTAGTATAGACATTTTAATAATGTTTGTTCTTCCAACTCATGGAAAGAATGTTTTTCCATTTCTTTGTGTCCGCTTCAATTTCTTTCGTAAGTGTTCTATAGTTTACAGATCTTTTATCTCTTTAGTTAGGCTTATTCCTAGATACCTTGTCATTTTGGGGCAATTGCAAATGGGATCAATTCCTCGATTTCTTTTTCTGCTGCTTCATTATTGGTATATAGAAATGCAATGGATTTCTACACATTGATTTTATATCCTGCAACTTTGCTGTGTTCATGTATTATTAGCTCTAGCAAATTTTTGGTAGAGTTTTTTTGGGTTTTCTACATAAAGTATCATGTCATTTGCAAATAGTAAAATTTTACTTCTTTCTTGCAGATTTGAATATGTTTTATTTCTTTTTGTTGTCTGATTGCTGAAGCTAAGACTTCCAGTACGCTGTTAAATAGTAATGGTGAGGGTGGACATCATTGCCTTGTTCCTAACCATAGGAGAAAGGCTTTCAGTTTTTCCCCATTGAGGATGATATTAGCTGTGGGTCTTTCGTATATGACCTTTATGATGTTGAAGTATGTTCCATCTATCCCTACTTTGTTGAGGGTTTTTATCAAGAATGGGTACTGTATTTTGTCAAATGCTTTTTCTGCATCTATTGACAGGATCATATGGTTCTTATCCTTTCTTTTATTAATGTGGTGTATCACATTGATTGATTTGTGAATACTGAACCACCCCTGCAACCCAAGAATAAATCCCACTTGATCATGGTGGATAATTCTTCTAATGTACTGTTGAATTCAATTTGCTAGTATTTTATTGAGAATTTTAGCATCCATGTTCATCAGGGATATTGGCCTGTAACTCTCTTTTGTAGTGGGATCTTTGAACGGTTTTAGAATCAAGGTAATGTTAGCTTCATAGAATGAGTTTGGAAGTTTCCCTTCCATTTCTATTTTTTGGGACAGTTTGAGAAGAATAAATATTAACTCTTCTCTAAATGTCTGGTAGAATTCCCCTGGGAAGCCATCTGGCCCATGGACTTTAGTTTGTTGGAAGCTTTTTGATTACTGATTTAATTTCTTTGCTTATTATAGGTCTTTTCAAATTTTTTATTTCTTCCTCTTTCGATTTTGGTAGTTTTTAAGTTTCTAGGAATTTGTTCATTTCATCCAGATTGCCCAGTTTGTTGGCATGTAATTTTTCATAGTATTCTCTTATAATTGTTTGTATTTCTGTGGTGTTGGTTGGGTTCTCTCTTCTTTCATTCATGATTTTATATATTTGGATTTATATATATATATTTTTTTTCTTTTTGATAATTCTGGCTAGGGATTTATCAATTTTATTAATTCTTTCGAAGAACCAGCTCTTAGTTTCGTTAATCCATTCTCTTGTTGCTTTGTTTGTTTCTACATTGTTTATTTCTGCTCTAATCTTTATTATTCGCCTCCTGATGGCTATAGGCTTTGTTTGGTACTCCTTTTCTAGCTCCTTTTGATGTAAGGTTAAGTTGTGTGTTTGAGGCTTTTCTTGCATCTTGAGGGAGGCCTATATTTCAATATACTTCCCTCTTAGGACTGCCTTTGTTGCATCCCAAGAGTTTTGGACTGTCATGTTTTCATTTTCATTTGCTTCCATGTACTTTTTTTTATTTTGTCTTAAATTTCCTCATTTCCTTCATTCTTTAGTAGGATGTTCTTTAACCTTCATGTAGTTGAGGTCTTTCCAAGTTTTTTGTTGTGGTTGACTTCAAATTTCATATCTTTGTAGTCTGAAAATATGCACGGTATGATCTTGATCTTTTTGTACTTGTTGAGAGCTGATTTGTGACCCAGTATGTGATCTATTCTGGAGAAGTTCCATGTGCACCTGAAAAGAATGTGCATTTTGCTGTTTTAGGATGAAATGCTGTGAATATATCTGTTAAGTCCATCCAGTCCAGTGTGTCATTAAAGTCATTGTTTCCTTGTTGATTTTCTGCTTAGATGGTCTGTCCATTGCTGTAAGTGGGGTGTTAAAGTCCCCTACTATTATTGTATTATTATCAATGAGTTTCTTTATGTTTCTTATTAATTGATTTATATATTTGGGTGCTCCCAAGTTGGAGGCATAAATATTTATAATTGTTAGATCTTCTTGATGGAAGACCCCTTAATTATGATATAATGCCCTTCTTCATCTATTGCTGGAGTATTTGTTTTAAAATCTTGTTTGTCTTGGGGTGCCTGGGTGGCTCAGTCAGTTAAGTGGCTGAATCTTGATTTCAGCTCAGGTCAGGATCTCAGAATCATGAGATCAAGCCCCATGTTGGGTGCTGTCCAAATTCTTGGCTGCATATTTTTCCCATTCATCATGTTGAATATATACTGCCACTCTATTCTGGCCTGCAAGTTTCTGTGGACAGATTTGCTGCAAACCTGATCTGTCTTCCCTTATAGGACTTTTTTTCCCTTGCTGCTTTCGGGATTATTTCCTTGTCTGTGTATTTTGTGTATTTGACTATGATATGCCTTGGAGATGTTTGGCTTTTGCTGAATTTAATGGGAGTTCTCTGTGCTTCTTGGATTTTGATGTCTGTGTCCTTCCTCAGATTAGGGAAATTTTCAGCTATAATTTGTTTGCATATATCTTCTGCCCCTTTTTCTCTCTCTTCATCTTCTGTGACCCCTATGATACAAATATATTATGTTTTAATAAGTTACTGATTTCCCTAAGCCTGCCTTAGTGATCAATTACCTTTCTTTCCTTCTTCTTTTCAGCTTCATTATTTCCGGTAATTTTATCTTCTGTATTACGGATTTTCTCCTCTGATTTGTCCATCCTTGTTTTTATGGCATCCATTTGGGTTTGTATCTCACTTATAGTATTTTTAATTTCAGCCTCACTAGATTTTAGTTCTTTTATCTCTGCAATAAGGGATTCTCTAGTGTGTCTTCTATGCTTTTTTCAGGCCAACCTAGTAACCTTATAATCATTTTAAATTCTAGTTCAGACATCTTACTTATATCTGTATTGATTAAATGCCTGGCTGTGAGTTCTACTTCCTGTTCTTTCTTTTGGGGTGAATTTCTCCACTTCATCATTTTGTCCAGAAAAGAAAAGAAGAAAGAAAAAAAAACAAAAACAAAAAAACAAAGGGAAAAAACAAAACAAAACAACAACAACAAAAAACTAGATCCTGGGTGTGTTTTGGTCTGCTTATTAAAAGAATCTAGACCCAAAAATTTAAAAATAAATAAATAAATAAATAAATAAATAAATAAATAAATAAAATGAAAATAAATAAATATATAAATAAATAATAAAAAGTAAAAAAGGAATTAAAAAGTAAGAAAATAAAATGAAAAATGTAATGAAAAAATGAAGAAAAATAATCAAATATAAAGAATAAAAGTAAAAAGGAAGCTAGATCCTCTTTTCCCTAGAGCTGAAGCTTTGCAGAGCTCTATGCTCAGTAGACTTGGTGTCAGCAAGTTGTTTGTGCTGGTCTTTTGGGGTAGGGGCCTGTTCACTAATTCTCAGGTGGACTTGCCCTACTGTAAATGTGCCACCAGGTACAGGGGGGCAGGGCTTGGTGTAAGCATCTCTTGCCTCCACTAGGTGTGCTGTTTTGCTCCATGGAGGCTTTCAGCGCTGATGGTTGGGATGAATATGGTGGCACCCCACTCTCTAGCCCTGGAGCTGAAAGTTCTCACCCCCAACGCTTCAGGGAGCCCTCACAGAAGAGTAATCAGTCACCCCTCTTGTGTCCCTAGTTTCTGTCTGAATCCTGTGTTCACCCTGCCTGTGTCCAAGGTGTTATCTCAGGCTTGCAACTGAGTTTCAAAATTACAAATTTTAGGGACTTCCATGGTGCATACCCACACTCTTCCTTTGGGGGAGGGTCTCACCATGCTTTTGCTGTTTCCTGGGCTGTTCCAGAAAAGTGGTTGCATGATCACACAGCAGTTTGGAGTTTATGGCAAAACAGAGCCAAAAGGCAGCACCAAGACTCACTGCTCTCAGCCAGTGTCCCCACTTCTATGCCTGGGAACAGTGCAGCACATTGGCGCCACCGTTCTTGTGACCCAAGGGATCCTCAGACCTTGCTGTCACTCCTGGGACTCCACCCTGCTTCGCCACCTGAGCACCTTTAAGCCAGGAACGTCCCTCATGGGAGTGGACTTCTAAAAGTTCCAATTTTGCTCACTCCACTGCTTATAATACTTTGCGGTAGCCACCGTGATCAGGGCTCCCTTCCTACCACCATATACACAGTTATACCTCCCCACATCAACTCTCTGCACCTCCTACCTTCCAAAAGGTGGTCGCTTTTTTACTTATAGACTTTTAGTTTTTATCCTTTCAGACCTCCAATTGATTTCTTGGGTGTTCAGGATGATTTGATAATATCTAGTTGTGTTCGAGGGATGAGACAAGTTTAGGGTCCCCCTACTCCTCTGCCATGTTAACTCCTCTCCCTACTGATGCTCTGTTTATCATTTTAAAGTAATATTTACTTTGACATCTAAATTAGAATTAGTAATTTTGTATTATTACCTTATAGAAATTCCTAAAACTTGTACAAATGTCAGATCCCACAGTACCTGTTATGAGCCAGCATAAATAACAACAAAAAATAATTAAAACTTAAGAAATAGAAATAACTCTCCACATGCCAAAGAAAAAAAAGAATAACTGGAAGGATTGTAAAATAAGCATGTTTAACTTGATTAAAGATGTTTTTGAAGAAAACTAAATCATGAAGAGGAAATGTACTACATGAAAAACTATAAGGTGTCTTGTAAAATAATTAACCAAACCTTCTAAAAAAAAAAAAATATATATATATATATATATGTAGTCATAGAAATTAAAAAGCAAATGGACAGGATATAAAGACATCTTTTGAATATAGAATTAATTAACTGAAAAGTATAAATATGAAGAGATCACTTTGAAGGAAACAGAGAAATGAAGAGATAAAAATTATAAAGAGAATATTAAGATATGTAAGTCATTGAAAGGAAAGTCACAATATATATTTAACAAAGTCCCAGAAGAGGAGAATTTAAAAAATGAAGGAAAAAAAGCGATTTGCAGAAAGAAAGGTAAGAATTTTTTAGAATTTAATTTTTTAGAATTAAAAATGATACATGTCTTCACATTGAAGAAGCACATTGAATCACAAGGAAAAGTAACAAGAATAGCAACTTGGGTACATCATGCTAAAAACTTGTTCATGAACACAGAGACTATATTAAGTTATTAGGAGGAAAAATAGTTATCTACAAAATAACAAGAATCAGACTGACAGCAGACTTCTCATTAGCAATAATACATGGAAGGAGGCAGCTAGAGTAAATGAATTGTTACTACAAAATTCTATAAAACATTCATTCAAATTTGAGTGAAATAAAGATACTTGCAAGAAAAGAAAAACTAAGAATTTTTTTTACTCCTCACAGACCTTTACTAAAGAACTACTCAAGAAGAAACAAGTTTCATACAAAAAATAATGGTAAGGCAAAAAAAAGTGCATATTAGTAAATCTAAATAACACTGTATAAATTAATAATCATAATTAATAGCTTGGAAAAGGTATGAATAAAGGTAGAAATAACTTACAAATATATAAGGAAGTGCTCTGTTCATTGGTTAGAAAGATAGGGATAGTGATTAGTTTTCATTAAGTTAGGTAGAAGCGCTAAATATTAAAGACACTTGTAAATAATTTAAAGTTTCAAAACCAAATAGAAGAAAAATAGAGGGGCGTGATTAAGAGAACTTATTTGTCTAGAAGTTAGGAAAAGCAGAAAAAAAAGAAAAGCATGAAAAATTAAAAATACAAATTAAGTTGACAGTAATAATTCCAAATATGTCATGAATTATAATAATAGAAATGATACATGTACCCATCTAAAAAATAGGATTCTACAATTTGATGAACAAAACCCACTACCAAACTAGATAAAATGTTAAGAACACAGAAATATTGACAGTAAAGGCATGGATAATAGCATGATTCAAATAACAACCAAAAGCAAGGTGACATAATAATATGCTAAACTAATGAACATTAATTTATAGACTATTATTAAATGAAAGAGATAATTACTTAATAATATAATGGGGAAATGACAGAAAGATAGAATAGTTATAGTTATATATATATATATATATATATATATATATATATATATATACATATATGTCTAAAAGTATAAGTTAAAAATAAATAAAAAAAATTCAACAAATTCAAAGGAAAAAATTAAATATCCATAATCATAATGGGACATTTTAACACAGCTCTTTCATAATTGAGACATCCATTAGGCAAAATATTATTAATAGTAATTTGAACAAAACAATCAACATGCTTGATGGATAGATATATATTCCCCAAACTCCAATTTAGATAATATGCCTATTTTTTTCAATGAATCATTTACAAACATGGACAATTTTTATATATGTTTTTTCTGAAAAAAATGTGTATATATGAATATATAAAAGTATATTTTATTGAATTTATATATTTGAAAATAATTGATGGACATCTCAGAAAAATTAGCAAAGAATATTACCAGATATATATATTTTTTTACCAGTTTTTTATTTAAAGATTTTATTTATTTATTTGAGACAGAGAGAATGAGAGACAGAGAGCACGAGAGGGAAGAGGGCAGAGGGAGAAGCAGACCCCCTGCCGAGCAGGGAGCCCAATGCGGGACTCGATCCAGGGACTCCAGGATCATGACCTGAGCCGAAGGCAGTCGCTTAACCAACTGAGCCACCCAGGCGCCCTTACCAGACAGTTTTTAAAACAACTTGTATGGTTAATAAACATGTGAAAAGTTGTTTATTAATCAGAAAGTTGCAAATTTAAACGAGGCAAAATTTCCTATCTATCAGGTTGTCCAAAAATATCTGACTATCCTGGTTGTTGGAGAGTAGACAGAGAACCAGGAAATTTAAAGTCAAGAGGAAAAATTGGAGCAACCACTTTAAGAGAAATTGTCAATATCTACAAAATTTGAAAATACCCTGTGGTCTAGCAATTCTACTTTAACTTATAAACTATAAAAGCAGCTTTCAAACTTTTTTGACAGCAATCCATGGTAAATATATATATTTATTATTATATATGTATATAAATACATATTATATGTGTAATACATACATAAATAAATACATATATATAATAAGTATACATAAATAATAAAATAAGTATACAGCTGACCCTTGAACAATATAGATTTGAACTGCACTGGTCCACTTATATGCAGATTCTTTTATACTGTGCACTTTTATATGCACAGTACTATAAATTGTATATTCTCTCCCTTATGATTTTCTTTTCTTTTCTTTTCTTTTTTTTAATTCAATTAGCCAACTTTTAGTACATCATTAGTTTCAAATGTAGTGTTCAATAATTTATCAGTTGCGTATAACATCCCATCACATGCCCTCCTTTATGATTTTCCTAATAACACTTTATTTTCTCTAATTTACTTTATTGTAAGAATACAATATATAATATATAGAACATACAAAATATGCATTAGTTGACTATTTATGTTCTCTGTGAGGCTTCCAGTCAGCAGTAGCCTGTTAGTAGTTAAATTTCGTGGGGGGGGGAGGGAGCAGAAGTTATACATGAATTTTCAAGTGTGTGGGGGGTAGACATCCATAACTTCTGTGTTCAAGTGTTAACCGTATATAAAAATATATATGTATTTTTTCACATTGCAAATCAGAATATGCATGCATACTCATATACATAACAAATAATTGCACAGTATGATACTTAGCCTTTTACATCCTATTTGACAGAATCTTCTATTCTATTCTATTCTATTCTATTCTATTCTATTCTATTCTATTCTAT
>NW_023270447.1:25871702-25992083 GCF_011800145.1 Mirounga leonina
ATTCTATTCTATTCTATTCTATTCTATTCTATTCTATTCTATTCTATCCTTCTATTCTATCCCACCCATTCCACTCCTCTCCTTGAGTGGTCACGTTGGTTTCATGACATCAGTTGGTTTTATACTTCAATTTAAAATCGTCCTATTAGAAAAATTCCCACACATGCTTAGAATTGTCTAAAGGTGTTTACTGAAGTATTACCTGTTATGAAATATGTGACCAATCTAAATGTCATGAAGTCAAACAATGGATGAATAAACACTTATAAATCATACAGTGGAATTGGCTGGAGTAGTTCAACTCTCCTGATTTACCTGGGACAGTCTCTGTTTCCTCCTGTCATCTCAGGATCCCACGTAGTTAGCACCCCTTCCACTCTCACACGTGTCAAGTTTGTATGATAAAGTCAGGACCAGCTTCATGGGCAGTTAACCAGTATAGGGCCACAGGGTCCCAGTCTCAGAGGAGGCCCCCACTTGATGTGACAATGGACAATAGAATATGTGTGGGGGAAGAGAGGCTTGGACACTCAGGTCCTACATTGTGTCACCTCCTGCAACCTCTTTGCCTTCCCAGATACTTTCTGGCTGCCCCTTTCTCTGCCCATGGGTGCCACAGTTCCCACCTGGGCCCCCATTCCCTGGCAATGGCCATTAACTGCTACCACTTTCTGTTGGAGGCTCAAGGAGGCTCAGGGTCAGTTGAGTTCTCATAGCATCTTGGGGTGGGATATGGCACATGAAACTGATAAGCCTCTGTCCAACCCTGATCCATGTGCAGGCACAGAAGTTGCAATCCTTAGGGGTTACCTGTCTGCTGAGTTGGGGCATCAGGCCTATGAGAAGGGTAGATGCCTAAGGGAGAGCAAGATCTATGGAGATCTTTCCTGAAGGAAAACATTAAACAGCAAATAAAATACACTGTGGCAGGGAGAGAAGAAGAATGTAGAAGAAAGACAGCTTTACATCTTAGTATATTTTATGGGCATTTAGAATCTTTCTTCTTTCTTCCTGCCTTTTGAACAAGGGGGTCCAACAAATTTTGTAGCTAGGCCTGGATAAAATATATGATATTTTATTTTACTCTTTCACAGAACAATGAGAAGTCATCAAATAGTCTTCATCAAGGAGCTGATATGATTAGATTTACATTCTACAAAGATCACCCTCTACCTCTACGTCCCCCACCCGAATGCAGTACGCTAAAACAGCCGCGGCCGAGCACTGGTTTTCAGTCATTACGAATGTGTTAGAATCCCATTATAAACTTGAATCACTAGAAGTCGAAAAAGGAAAGAAGAAGAGCAATCTGTTGCCACTTGTCCTGTCTTCTTCCTACTCCATGTCCACTCCCTTGTCAGATGCTTCTCTTCACCTCTGATTGTCATCCATTTGAGCCTCCCTTGTCTGGGTAGAGGGTCCTTTAGCCCCACTGCACCTGGAGCACTTAGTGTACGTTTAGGTGATTACCTCTGTTGATTACTTTTGTCAATTCCTCTCATCCTTTCAGCAAATTTAGTTGGGTCACCTTGAGGGTACTTCAGTTTTAATTTAAATACATTTTTTTTAACTTGCTTGTATTCTCTGACAGCTGCTATCATTCAGTTTGCTCCGTGAGATATTCTGGAAGTTTATTCTCCCTTTTTGTTTCCCCTAAGATAAATTGAGTTTTAAAAACAAAATCATAAAATAAGACTGAAGGTTGGCTTCCAGAGGTTATTAAATCCCTTCCCTCTTCAGAAGGACTGCAAGGAAGCCACATCTGAAAAAGAAAGACTTACTCTATTTTCAGAGATTTCTGGGGAAAGGAGAATTCACAGTGCTCTCCATACCCATGTTGGGGCTAAAGAGGCTTGTCAGGGAATTTTTCCTTATATCCAAACTAAATCTAACTTAATGTTCCTTTTAGGGCAGGCAAAGTACACAGTGTTCATTTAGTACTCAAACTAAGGCTTTCTTTCTGCTCTGACACACCCCAAAGTGTTTTAGGATGGTGGTTGAATATGTCAGAGAGAAAATACGTGTTTTTTTGTTGTTGTTATTTGGTTTCAATCTCCAATAGGTGCCTATTTGTCTGGACATATAGGCAGGAGGCCTATCTTTAAATAATGAGCTCAGAGTTACCTGGAGAATTATTTACCAATGAGTGTTACCTTCAGGATGAGAAAAAATGGCTGATAACATCATTACTAATGGTTATAAAACACCCAGGTGGGTAGTATGCACAGCTTCCGCCTGGATAAATCATGGCTTTCTAATCTATTTGGAATTTTTGAAAGAGTTAACAAAAGAGTGAAGTGTAGAGAAGTAGCGGGCATTAAATATTTAGACATTCAAAAGGCTTTTGATCAAGCCCCTAACCAGAAGACATTTAGGATCCATTTCAGTCTTACGTAGGACCCAAGGGGTGAGAGGCAAAAATTTTGCCTTGCAAAACCTTGAAGTTAAAAAAAAAAATGGATGACAATGAAAATGAAAGGTAGAAATAAATGATGTTGTTAGCCTGAAAGGAGGTTAATAGAAAGGTGCCCCAGGGAATGGTATTGGAACCAGATTTCTTATGGATGTTAACACCAATCAGTCTGGAAAGCCTTCTGAATAATGAGGTTGCAAAATGTGTTGGTAACAGAGAATTACTTAGCTAGTGAGGAGTGGGGACTATTTTGAGGAACTCCAGAAAGACCCACAAAAAAATAGGTAGTTGAATAATCCTTTGTCAGATACAGTTGAGCCAAGACAAGAGAATGGTACTTTATATTATGAGGCATAATTTAAGCTACTGATAGATTTTGAATTAACTGTAACCTTTCAGGAAAAAGGTCTAACAGTCATTATGCACATCTCAATAAAAGTATCTGCTCACAGCAGAAAGACTGGAGGAAAGGTTTACAGGAATGCAAGTGAAATGATTAGATGCACGTGAGAAAAGATGGAGAAGGTCAGGATTATTTCATTTGGAAAGGAGAGAAAGTAAGAGGAAATTTGTTAGAGGAGCGTAAAAGTTGAAATGTTAAAACAAAAAGTCCAGCTGAGTACTCCTAGTCACTCTTTCCCATGATACAAGGAATTCAGTGAAATTAGATCATGGAAAATTTAAATGAGAATGGAGGGAAATGCATATGTAATTCATAGTTAACATTAAGAGCTCCCTGTATGGAATGTCATTGAGCTAGATACCAACTACTGAGCAAGGTGCCAAATGGGTTACACATTCACAGGGGTGGGTTGAGATTAAACTCTTTCCATAAGATCCTATTAGAGATGGTGTATGTATGTGTATTCCAAGCAATTTTCAGCCTCTCTTGTAACTGAGTTAATTTATGTCTGTCTCCCTTCTCAAGTTATACATTCCTAGAAAGCAGGGATTTTTGTCTTACACATTTTTGTACGTTTTCCCCTTTCCTCTTCAGTGTCTAGTAATATGTTGTGTGTCTACAAGGTACTCAGTAAATGCTTGCAGATTAAGAGCATGTGTGGCTTGGGGTGGAGCAATGGAAGGGAGGATTTTCTTCCTTGAGTCTATCTGCCCCACCACTCCCACTAAACATGTTTAACTCATATTGCAGCCATCAAGCAACAATGAAATGAGATGCCATCAGAGAAAGGAAAGGAAGCAGAGAAGTAGGATTGGAAACCATTAATCATAATTAACAATCTGTGTGTGCCAAGCACTTTGCTGTCTATCTCGATGCATGTCCTCTTACCAACACCTTAAAAAACAGTTGTAGTAAGGACCAGTCACCACTTACTTGGCAAGGAAATGTTGTTCCTAATTTTTCTCCCTGTGCTTGGGCCCATTCCCAAGAATATGCGAGAGCTCAGGGAGCTGACCCTTACTACCTTTCTTGGAAGTTATTACCTTAAATAAAAAGCACATAATACAGAACCCATAGGTGTGTGTGCATATGCATGTGTATACATTTCAGTTTTAAAGGAATTGGCTCATCTGCTTGTGGAGGCTTGGCAAGTCCAAAATTTTCAGGGTGGGCTGGCAGGCTGGAGACCCAGAAAAGAGTTGCAGTTTGAATCCAAAAGCCATTTGTTGGCAAAATTCCTGCTTTCTCCAGGGAGATCAGTCTTTTTTCCTGTAAGCCTTCAACTGGTTAGATCAGGCCCACCCACATCCTGGAAGGTGATCGGCTTTACTCAAAATCTGTTTATTTTAAATGTTAATTTCATCTGAAAAATATCTTCACAGAAGCATGTGGAATCATGTTTGACCAAATATCTGCTTAGGTTGACACATTAAATTGACCATCCCAGTACAACTATCACAGTCAGTCACTGATAGAGAGCAGCTTACAGGAAATTCAGCCTCGGCACGAAAGCAGCAATGGACGGGTGCAGGGCTGCAGTGGCTGGGGCTGTCAGTCAGTTATGCTCTTTCTGGCAGATCTGAGCAGCTTCTGTTCGTGGCCATCATACCCACCAAAGCAGTGACTAAGGCAGCATCAAAAGTGCTGTCCAGTATGTAACTATAAGCATGTGCTATAGATTCAATGAAAAGCAGTGGACAGACAAATGGGACCAGAAGAGTGCATATAAAGTGAGCCAAACAGGTAGCCACAAATGAGGAGCTTGGAAGGGAAGCAGAAAATCAAGGAGTAGCTGTGTGAGCAAAACCATTGTGTAATGGGCATTATGCTAGTGTGTTGTACATGCATAAGCTCATCTCATTCCCTCCAAAGCACAATTCAGCATAAATTAATATCATCGTGGAAAGAAGAGACATTGGCTCAGAGAACCTATGTAGCTTGGCCAAACTCATCTGTCTGAGAGTAAAGAAGCCAGATTTAGACTTCATCTTCCTGATCCCAGATCCCATCTCTTTGTACTCTGTTCTACTGACTTTCTCATCTATCTCAGGACTAGGAGAACGATGAAGTGAGGAAACAGGCATGGGGTAGCAGAAGCAAAACACCGTTGGCACGAAGCAAATCATCCACCTCAACTGAGAGGCATCTTAATTTATTTCCTACTGAGGCAACTTCCAGTCCCTGAGGAAGTCCAGGTTCAGGCCTGCACGGGAAAGCAAGAAAGTAACTAGAGGCAGTCAGGGGCCACAGTGGGTATGAGGGCAGAGGCATGGGCTGATCCCGACGCAGCTTTGTGAAATGGGAATGAACTATCAGAAACAGAAGGCAGTTTTCCTTTGAAAGTCTGTCACATTCACAATGAGAGTGATGAAAGACTTTCTTCCTTGCCTTTTAGGTGACTTCAATATGGCCAGACTTTGAACTCTAATACGGTACTGAATTTTGTATTGAATGTGGTGGTGCGATATTGAACTATAAAGAAGGGGCTGGAACAGTACTTTTCAAATACTTGCTGCTCAGAATCCCTTTGCCCTTTTCCACTTACGGGTATGATCTTATCTATTGATATTTTCTGTCTGAAAAGACCCCTCTGTCTATTCTATCAGGTTGCCCTATTTTTCATTGTGTAATAGGCTATAGTTTGGAAATGAATAACCCAAACAACTTCGATATATTGCTATTACTGTGCTGTTCTTTTGAAGAAATTCTTTACTTGGCATTTGCACTTTAATCAGACTTCAAGGTGCTATGATAGCGGCGTCTCTCCATTGCCAGATCCCACCACCACCCCGGCACTGACTTCTTTGTAAATCCCGATGACTTCCACCATCCTTAACACTGAGGGTGCCCACCCCCGACATGCTGAGCTGGTAGGGCACAGCTGGAGCCTTTCTTCCCACCTCCCCCCAGCAATGACCACTGCCGCCACTCTGCAGCAATGAGCACACGCTCTGTGTGGCTTTCTTTGTGCTTCTCACGGCCCTGTTCTGCCCAACTTTGCTCTCGATGCCCACTTGAAATCCTTATGCATCACGTGTACAGGTCCTCATGGGCATGAAATCTAAAGTGAACATGCCAAAAGGAGCTCCCGGGAGGCCGCGAGGCTGTTCAAAGCTATTTGTGCTCTAGAGGCATACTGAAGAGTGAGCCCACTTGTGGAAACACGGAGCACATTGAGACGGTGGTATTTGAGCTGCAGTGGGGAGAACTTCTAAATATGACTGGTCTGGGTACTGAATATAATTATACAGATATGAATAGTAGCGGCAAGCTGTGGTCCAAGTCATAAACGAAACAAAGTTAACAATATTGTGTGAGCATCTCCTTGGCTGCAGTGGTTGAAGACCGGGACAGAAGCTCCCAGCACTCGGAGCGCTCAGGTACCATGCCGGCACCATGGGCGCTCAGTCAGTGGGTATTTAGCAGAATTGAATTTAAAAGCAAGGAAAATTGTGTTTCTTAAGCTTATTTACGTGGGATGTGTTGCAGAGTTTGGGATGATCCGGTGAAAGTTAAGAACGCTCCCTCCAGAAACATGCACACACAAAAATCTGAACCAAGTTTTAAGTGGTCCTGTTACCCCCTAAGGGGTTGCTGGGAACTTCATCTGAGATTTTCATATACTCAAGAGTCTAATGTAAAAATTTAAAAATCAGAGGAAGACCAATAAAATATCAATAACCGGGGTTACATCCTCATCTGGCAAAAAGTTGGTGATCTGACATTTAGATACAACTCCGACATTTACTGTTTATATGAAAACATTTCTTAACCTACCTAAAGTTATTTTTTTCTTCTCTGTGCTGTTGTGGCATTCAATGTAATCACTTATATGAAATAGTTATGCAACTTCTCCAGAAATGGTATTATTATTGAGAAAATCTAAGCTGCCTATTTTATTTTATGTCTGCTTGTTTCTTTTCAGCCTCTTGTTCTTTTCCTCCTCCTTCTTTTTCTCCTCCTCCTCCCTTTCCTCATCTTCCTCCTCCCCCCCTGCTCCTCCACATTCTAATTCTTATTCCTTTGGCTTGGTGTTCGGTGAAAAATGTTAGTATTTTAGAGGTTGCCCCGTATACATGAAGAGTCATGAGCAATGAAAATACTTAAATGTCCCATTAGCATTTAAGGGGTAGCCACCAATATGTATTCCTTAGCTCACATGGTTTATGCAAAAAACTTGGGGTCAGAGCTTAAGCGATTGTAGATTTGAACACTTCCTTCCATTTATTTTGGAAAGATTACACAACAATTGTTTTGTACGACTGTACTTCGTAAAGCTTGCACACTTGGAAAATGGGGATAATAACAACAGGATTGTTTGAGAATTCAAGAGACACTCTGCTTAAAAACAATACTTTGCAAATTAGAAAGCACTCTGCAAGAGTGACTTACCATTAGAAAATAAAGACGAGAGAGGGCCAGTCCCACTGCTCTTTCACTGTCCAGATACTAGGAGACTGAAGAGGGCATTTATGATTTTGTCTGCCTAGCCCCTCTAATGAGATCTGAATTGCTCTTCAGATTCCACCCTGTGCTGTTACATATGGGAATGAGAACTCCTCTGTACGATTCCTCCAGCCACCGTGATTGGTCCTGGATTGGCTCAATCAGAGACTGTCCCTAAAATTTTCCAAATTAGAGTTAACAGAAGAGGAGCTTTATCTTTCAAGGAGCCACGCTGGGAAATTGTAAGTCTGGAGCTTTAAGTGGCCATGGTTTAGCCTCAAGTGAAAAGGCTGTTTTGAGAGGATAAAGCCAACATACAACAGGAAGCATGGAGACAGGACAAAATGGATCCTGAAGTGATTTAAATCCCTGACATCCCAGAAGTCACTCCAATCCCTGCTTTCTCAAGACTTGGTTGTCCTAATGTTTCTTTAATGATAGGATATGTTTCTGTTACCTCATTTTCAAAAGGTTCTTTGAGGTGGGTTTCTATCACTTGCACACAGAAGAATACTGGCTGACAACAGATCTTGCATGTGCCTTCACAGAAGGCACAGAATGGAGCTTTCACAATGTCTTTGCAAACCTAGAGATAAAAACCTCTCTGGTCCCGCTCTGGTTGGAGGCCAACCAAACCTACTTTGCAAGTTTTGCCTCCCAAGGAAAGCAA
Organism: Mirounga leonina; assembly: GCF_011800145.1. NCBI lineage: Eukaryota > Metazoa > Chordata > Mammalia > Carnivora > Phocidae > Mirounga > Mirounga leonina. The sequence continues at coordinate 25,879,635 of NW_023270447.1, forward strand.
TATGATCAGTATCGTCTTCCTAAAAAGCCAGGAAGATGCATCTCCACAATTTACAAAATAGTGTGTTCCTTAGCCCAGAGCTCCTGTGAGAAAGCACCAGGCATCTTATGAAGTCATTGTGCTTCTTGCAGCCAGAGTGCGTCTTTAGGAATCCCAGCTGAGGGCACGAATAGGGCAATTTGGATTGATTGGAGAGGAGACAAGCATGAGGAGGAGACAACAGCAGGAAAGAAATGATTTCTGAGCAAGAGTAGATTGCCTCTGTTTGGCTCTTTTAGCCCATGGGACCCAATAATAATTTTCCCTAAGTTTCATATGCCTTTCCAATCCAGTCCTATAATCACAAGTGTAGTGAGGTCTGAATTACTTTGCTTGTCAAAAAGGAGTGTTGTTTATAAGTGGAGTGCTAACATACTTCTCTGCCCTCAAGTCAAGTGAAGACAGATCCGTCTGAATAGAAATAAGGGAATATCCAAAAATTCCTACCTAATGTCAAAACAATCTGAAATTTTTAATTATTCCAAATTCCAATCATAATATTTTGTTTTAAGCCTCACCAGAAGTAATTCTGTCGTGCTTTTACATTTGAACTGTGACAAAGCAATATATTTTAATTAAAAAAAAAAACACATCAGTTTGGAATTGCCTGTGTAAACCTATCTATAGGATGTGTCACCCTCAAAACACAACAGATACAGAGACTAGGGACAAATATAAAAATAGGCTTTAATTTTCCCTAAAGCCTGGGAACACTCTCAAAATGCCACAAAATAAAATACTACTTAATTTCTTGGGCCTGTGTAGTACAAATCTTCTATAGGAATTCCTAAAAGTGATGGTCTTTCATCCCTTCCATCAGCACCTACTCCTGATGCCTACCTTCACCTACTTTACAGTTGTCACTGTACTTGTGTTTCCTATGTTTGATATTCCAGAACTTTCTCCATGCTTAAGAACCAGCTAGTCTAAGGGATTCTGCTTGTTTGTTCCTATCTTTAGGTATTTAAAAAACATTTTGTTCTGTTAGCCCCTTCTCAGTTTCAAGAGTCTCTGAAATTAAATGAATATATAGAAATGGTTGCTAATTTCTTACTGTTGTACTTATTTTTCTCTAGGTATTATTGCATATATGTCTAGAATTAATCTTTAAGGTAATTAACTTTATCATTTGCACATGCTACACCTCTGACCTCTTTACATACTCATTAAAAAATCCCTGATATTTTAACATTTAGTTTTGAACTTCATTTTATAGAAAACAAATATTTTTTCCCTTCAGTTGTCTAATTTTCTACTAGTATTTATACTATACACTTTCCCAGTAACCCCACTTTACTAAAGATAGATTTATAAGTGTCAGGTAGAACAAACAACTGTGTCATTATAAGTGTCATTTAATGGATTTTTATTTCTCTCCTTCAATTTTCCCTAGGTCCACTCAATATTTTTAGACAATTAGATTTTAAACATTATCCTTCAGGTTTCCAAACTATATTGATCTAAATATGACTCATGTTGTCAATTGAGTTTTTAAAAATTTATCAGCCTGTGTTCACACATAATTCAAGATGGGTATAGTTTTCTAGCCTTTTGCCCTTTTGCCCTGCGTAATGTCTAGTAAATATGTAAGTACACGTAGCTTATGTCAGGGTGAATTATTGAACTAAAAGTTTAATATATGATCTTGGGAAAATTCATTTTCACTGAAGGCAAACCATGAATCTCTTCGGGGCAATTCAGGTTGACTCCTTAGATGCTTATTTTGTGTGTGGGTTTTTTTTTTTTTTTTTAAGACATGCAGTTATATATCTATATCTTTATACTTACGAGTTTAATAAAAGTGTTATAGAAAATGTTAAAGAAGACATTTATGTTTCTGTAGAAACTTTAAAATATCTTGGTGTGCAAATGAATGACACACTAATCTAATGCTTATGTTGACTCTCCTATGACTTGCTTTCATGTTTTCCAAACCGTTTCCCCACAACAGAATTTTATTATATCAATAATACACAGCACATTCCTAAATTAGAATGAAGTAGAAGCATGTAAGAAAAATGTGAATATCCCCTTTTATTCATCATTCCCCCAATCTTACACATGCATACACATGTATACACACCTCACACCCAACAGGTGAATCCTACTTCCTTCTATAAATATGATCACTTCTGTGGTTTAATGTGCTTCCTTTTTGAGTATTTCCATGTACTTAAATACCCATACGCAACTAAACCCAAATATATTTTTACTTGCTTTGTTTTGACTTGCTATGAGCTTATAGCTAACATGTTCATGCTTTCTGTTGCTCTTTCCATTTCCTGAAATTTTGTTCCCCGAGATGGACAGTAGGCACAGTTCCTCAGTCTAATCTTTCCCTTTATTAAGACTATATTTCCTAGCTCCCCTGTTAAGAATCGAAACTTCCTCTCTTCTGTGTATTCTTCTCCATGCCATCCTTGTCCCTGAATTATGTGTCATCAGAGCTCTCATCACCTTATAAGTGACATGTTCTATAATTTGTTTTTGTTGCCATATACCCACTAGAATGCAAGATCCATCTGAGCAGATTTTTTTCATCTGGTTCATTTATTTCTATGTTCTCAGCACCTAGAATAGTGCCTAATGCAAGTAAATATTTATTGTGTTAATGAATGAAAATTGTGGTCACTAAAAGTGATTGCTTTGGAGCCAGATTGCCTGGAATCAGTCCTGGCTCTAATATCCACTAGTTGTAGGATCCTGGAAATTTATTTAAACTCTTTGTTCTTTGGTTTTCTTTTCAATAGTATAAAGATAATAATAACACCTATCATCCGGGTTGTAAGAATTAAACAAACTTACACGGACACAGGGCACTGCCAAACTTATATAATCCTCACTCAATAGGTAGCTAGTAAATGTAACAGCAGTAGTTGTAATGTCAGTAGTAGTAATCCTGTGTAACTAGCTCTTTCATTCAACAGTGTCTTAGAAGCATTTCAGTCATTAAATATAGGTCTACCCACATTTTTATCGCTACAGAGTATCCCATTGTATAGATTTATTATAATGTATGTAACCATTCGTCTATTGGTGGACATAAAAGTTCCCCACATTTATGTTACAGAGAAGTTGTATTGCAAATGATATTCTTGTACACTTATGTTTGTGTACAAATTTATGTAATGCCATTTTATATGCATTATGTGAATCTCTTGGTCAAAGAGTAAGACTATTTCAACATTCTCTCTCTCTTTCTCTCTCTTTCTCTCTCTTTCAATTGCCTTTGCTTTACAGAAATTTTGAAATGTTAGTCAATTGAACTATCAAGTATTTTATTTATGACTTCTAGATTTAAAGATTATAAACTCTTCTATATTTTCTTCAAATGTTTTCATTGTTTTCCTTAATTGAGCACTTAAATCCTTTTGGTATATATTGTGTTTACATGTGTAACATGAAGTTGGTATCTGATTTAGTTTTTCCTTAAAGAGATAGCTTCATTGTCCCCACATACTGTATTGAAAACTGTTTTCTTTCCTCACATATTTGATATTATATCTCATTCATATATTATATCCCAAGTACTTATGTTTGTTTCCTCGCTCTGTCTTTTTATTAATGTCCTCATATATTCATATGCAAGTAGCATACTACTTTAATTACTATAGCATTATAGTTTGTTATGAAACCTGTTTGGGTTTTCTTTTTTTAATCTTGCATCTTGTGCTTTCATTAAGGTAAAGTCTTGGGAATTACTGAAGTCCAGATTAGCTTGAATAGTATTACTGTCCTTATTTTTCTAAAACTATTTAATATCAATTCTATTTATTAATATTTACAAAAATAATAATTTCATATCAGCTATACTACTACTGAAATAATTCATATTAGTTGTAATATTATAAAAACTTACTTTATTAAGCCTTCTCAAATGATCTTCATAAAGAACCACACATCAAAACAAACCTTCTAGACCGAGGTTTCTCAACTCTGGCACTGTTGTCATTTGGACCAGCTAATTATTTGTCCTGTCTTGTTATATGTTGCCTACAAGAGACTGACTTCTGCTTTAAGGACATACATAGGCTGAAAGTGAAGAGATAGAAAAACATATTCCAAGCAAATAGAAACCAAAAGAGAGCAGGGTTATCTCTACTTGTATCAGACAAAACAGTCTTTAAGTCAACAACTATAACCAGAGACAAAGAATAAAGATAAAGGGGCCATTTCAGCAGAAGGATATTACAATTGTAAATGTATATATACACAACATCAGGGCACCTACATATGTTAAGGAAATATTGACAAATGTGAGGGTGAAATAGATGTAGATGACAAGGCAATAATAGTAGGGGACTTTACCACCCCACTTTCAATAATGGATAGATCGATCATCCGGACAGAAAGGTAGTAAGGAAATCATGGACTTGAACACAACTTTAGACCCAATGGACCCAACAGACATATATAGAACATTTCGTCCAATAGCAGCAGAGATACCAGAGATAAGATTTTTTGGCTAACCTCTGTCTTTCAGTGTGCCATATACACAACAATATATGCTCAAAGAGTTCAGTGCCTTTTAAACTCCTGTGGTACTGTGATATAATAAGAAATGTAAAGTTGGCCTTCTTCCCTGATTCCTGACACAGAGCTATGAAACTTGGAATTTTTGTGACAGGGTAAGGAGATCATCTTTTGTTATTCATAACGAGCCCTTTCAGCCATACCTGAGTTTATGTCAATGAGGTAAATCTTGGAGGGTGAGAGCATATTGCCAGAGGAACCAACTGTGGGATTGGGATTGGAGGGTGGGAACTTTCAGCTGCACCCTCAGATCTCCAAGGAGGGGAGAGGGGCAGGAGAATGTGCTCAATCACTAATGGCCAATGATTTAATCAATTATGCCTGTGTAATGGACTCTCCATAAAAACTCTAAACAATGGGTTTCAGAGCCCATCCAGCTGCTGAACACACCAAGCAATGTGCTAGGAGTGTGGCACATCTGGAGAGAGTGTGGAAACTCTCTACCTCTTCCTCCATACCTCCATACCTTGCCCTACCCATCCCTTCTATCTGGCTGTTCCCGAGTTGTATCCTTTTATAATAAACTGGTAATCTTGTAAGTAAACTATTTGCCTGGGTTGTCTAGCCTTTTTAGTAAATTATCAAACCTGAGGAGGGGGTCATGGGAACCCCCAGTTTATGGCTGGTTGGTCAGAAGTACAAGGGACTTGTAATTAATGTTTGAAGTGGGGGAGTCTTGTGCAAAAGCCCGTAGCCTGTGGGGTCTGAACTAACTCTGGACAGTTGGTGTCAGAATTGGGTTAAATTATAGGACACCCAGTCTGTGTCCACTGAGAATTAAAGAACTGTTTGGTGTGGAAAAACTCACATTTCTGGTATTACGAGTGTTGAGATTATAGAGAGAAACAGGATAATTTACCTTTAACTCCACACTACATGCTAGGACATTCTGGGAACAAAGAATACTATCGAATGTTCTTGAGTATTGCTAAGGCATTTTGCAAGTGCAGAAATCTTTGCTTTTAGCTTAAATTTGGCTCTTTCCTGGAAGCCTGACTTTGATCCCATTCCAAAATTCCCTTGATTGTTACACAGTACATTCCTATATAAGAGGATGGGGGTGAACTGTATCAGAAAGAATTTTACTGGCTTAGAACAAAGTATCCAGCGAACCTACCAATTTATTCTTTTTGAAAATGATTTCAATTTTATAAACTTTATAAAAGTGATTTCCTAAATCTCAATGATATCTCTAAAGCACTTGGAATTTTCTTTAAATCGGTGATTTTACAAAACACTGGAATACTGGTCTCTTTTATAAATCACTTCTTAAAATCTTAGCAAGCATTCTTAGACAATCAAGTTTGGTGAATCATTTTGAAAAAACTTGAAATAGAACACGATGGTGTTGGCACTAGATTATGGGCCAGACGATTTGGATCTATCCTAAGATCAAAAGCTATCAAAGAGCAAAATCTTTGCCCCCAAGCAGCTGTCACTCAGATTCATTATTTGTCAAAGAAGAATGAGGATCCAGCGTACCATTATATCCCTTATCACAATTTGTGGGTGGAGAACAGGGTTTTGAAAATGAAGAGAAAAGGAAAAAAATAATAATAAAATGAATTTATCTTAATGTACATGCCCTCTTGCCTGTGAATTGGCAGAATTGTATTTACCTACAGAAAAAGCATTCCTTACTATATTTCCAGCCTTGATCTAACAGTAGGGAAAATAGTCTAGTGTTAACATCTGCTGGAGTACAGCCCAAACCTTTTCTCTTACTCACGGTTACTGTTCATGCCTGCAACACCCAGCAGAGAGACCGCCCCCCCCTCCCCGCCCCGTGTTCAACCTTTGTAGTAAGTGTGGTCAAGATCAGGGCCATGTGGCAAGCACTGGTAGGCCCCGTAAGCAACCAAATAGGAGTTTCCTTGTGGATTCAAGCCAGTTCCCCACAAGTCCCTGCCACCTCTCTTCTGAAATTTCTCATGCAGTGTAAGAGAGGAAGAAATTCCCTAAGCTGAGATATTCTCATTCCAAGCTTTCAAACATGCTGTTTCTTTACCTGGAATACACTTTCTTTTTCTATATTCAGAAAATCGCTATCACCCTTTAAATCTCAGCTTTAATATCCCTTTTTTATAGAGATTTCCCCACCTGCCCACTTAGGTAGAAGCTACCCTATATGTTTCTGTTACAGTCTATATTTTCCTGATTTTCTTAGAAAATTTATTCACACATACTCACAGAAGGGTAAAGAAGACTATAGGAAATTGATCTACAACTGAGAATTAGTTAACATTTAGTTTTATTTCCTTCTAGTGTTTTCTTCTGTATGGAGTCCGCTTTGATGTCTACACCTAGTCCTATTTACCTCTGGCCTTGACCTAAGAGAAATACTGTCTTGAGTTTGATTGACATACTTCAGATCCACTCCTAATTTTTATACGCACATACACACAAAAACACCACTGACAATAATACACCATTGCACTATATATATATATAGTAAATTTATAGAAATACACCATTTTGCTGTAGAAAACATGCTTTTGAAATATATCCATGTTGATAGTTATAGACAGAGCCCATTCTTTTTAATTACATGGCCTATTAGGTAATTCTTCTTGTCTTGCACATGTATGTACTGAATCTTATTGACTGTTTATTTCTCAGAAAACTTCATGAAGGTATGAACTCTGTTCACCATTGTTTCTTCCGCTGCATAGCACGGCGTCTGCTATGCTACTGGCAAACTGTAGATTACTGAATCGAGTTTGCTCTTACATTTACCTTGAAACGAGTTTTTTAATATATATGTTTGGAAATACTATTAGGTTGCCCCCTCTTGCTTTTACCAAAGTTTGTGGAATCATTCAGAGATAATGTTGATGAGATTTTATTAATTTATATCTTTGGTCTTAATTTAGAGGGATTTTGGAGAGCCTTATTAATGTTTATATATTGCTGGGCAACCAGTAAGTTATGGTGAGCTTGCTCAAAATGCCTGCTGAGCATAGGAGAGCTTCTGAATGGGGTCAGTCCTGACTTACACGATTCTGGACAAACTACTTCTGCTCTCTCTCCAAACTTCCATTTCATCTGTCAGATGTGGTGGAGGGTGATAATACTTCATCTCCAGGATTGAAATGAAATAACCCATGTCAAGCTGTTACACAGGGTTCAGTATACCATATGAGTACAATGAACACCGGTGATTACACAGATTACAAATGATTAAAATTCTCTACTTTCTAAAATACTGAGCAATACCATAAATAAACTTCTGTTGTGGGATAATCTCATTATGCTTTCTTTGAGAGAATTTAGAAACTTATCTTTAAAGTTCACAAATAATACTCACCAGGCCCTTCCTATAAAATACGATAGTGCGAAGAGTAGAGGCTTTGGACTCGGTCAGACCTGAGTTCAAGGTACTAATAACTGGTTAGTCATACGACATTAGCCAAGCTATTTTGCCTCTCTGAGACACAGTTTTTCATCTGCTGATCACACATTCTATCAGGGAATGTCAGACATCCTTAGTAATCTAATGTCATTGGTCTCTCTGCCTCCAGCCTATGACCGGAACCCTGATATGAAAGCAAGGACAAAATAGAACTCTCAAAACACACACTGTGATAGTAGTGAGGGAAGTTTTTGTGAATTAATCAAAGCCTTTACAATAAGTCTGGACAGTATCTTCTTTTTCTTTCCACTTCTATATTTGCTATGGCTTATGTGGCTAGGTTGGCAGTTGGGATTTGGGATCACTCCCCACCCATAAATCAAAAGTAGGAACTAGATTGAAGCCAAATAAAGCAAACAGGGAGCAGAAATCTCAAGGCAGCATTATGACCAAGCCTTAAAGAGGGGAAGTGGGTCCTCAAGGACTTAATGTGGTTGTGGTTCAGCCCCCATCAAGGCAGTATACCATGCACAGATATAGGGCAGGTACTTGAGCTGTAAATAAAATGTGTACCTTTGCTTGTAGTAAACTTTGCCTCTAGAGCCCTTGGTAACTGAAAAATGCATGGACAGTTGGTGGCTGGATCAAATTGTAAGGACTTAGGTTCCACGTCTTCACCATTTACTTTTCCATGGACCTCGTATTATCAGCAACTTCAGAGACGTTATGGGATCTAAATGAAATGATATACGGGAAGTATTTTTGCTTATTCTCTTTTGCTACGAGTTCTCATTCTTAAGGATCTTGATAGGAGCAAATTCTAAGTAAAATGTCAAAGTGAGTGATATTGTCTTTGGCATTCTCCCTTCTACTTCTTTGTCCCCTGATGTTTTATCTTCTTTCTGCTCATTTTTGCAGATTCTTTGTCTAGCTACACCCAGGAGTAGGGTTTCTCATTTGTTTGCTTCACCTTTGTAAATATGAGACTGTAGGCAGCCCATGAGTAATCAGGAATGTCAGCCCCCTTGAGCAAATAATAACATTTAACAAACTTCTTGCTATCCAACCAACTAATCATCATGTCTTATCCAAAAATCTGCCTGCTGCAGTTATGATTGAGTATAGACTCTTTAAGAAAGAATTTGCCTCTTCACCCACTCACTCAGAACTATTATGAAAAACAGTCATCTACTAATAAGATACTCTTTCATAGCTTTTATTTTAAGGGAGTACTATTGAAGATTAAACAGGATTCAAAGTAATGAGTTTCTATGTGGAATTTCAAGTATATAGTCTGATGGGAGTGATTAAGGTTTCTAGGCTATAGAAATTACTCAAAGAGGAACAAATGAATGAAAGATATTTTGGAGTAGGACACCTTGATAGAATCCCTTAAACCATTTAAAGATGGTACACCTGGACTTGATGGCTATTTCAGAAACTAAAAACTCTAACCTATCTTCTACATATCCTTATTTTCCAAGAATGCCCATGGGAAATCTGGCAGAAAAACACATACCAGGGTGATAGAGGGGAATGAGTCACTGACCTTGTGTGATACCTGGAATGCGACCTACAGACTTGAGTACACCTCTCTTTTAAAATATTCCATTCTTAACAAAGCTTGTGTGCATTTATGGCTTTAAGGCAGGAATTCTCTCAGGCTTAAGACGTAAATTAAAGCCATGCAGTGTCAACTTCAATAAGGGCCTAGGTTTTTCAAATTTTTTGACTTCCACTTAGAGAGACAACACTGCACTGGGAGGTTACTCTTTTTGATCAGTCTCAACATTTTTCCAGCCATTTTCAACTCCCCTTCAAAAGAATCTCTCACTAGAATTACATGAATATTGTGCCCCCAAGGTGAATGCAATGTTTAGAACAACAAAATATTGATTTCCTATTGTGTAACTTCCATTTAATTTAAACCAAAATGCAAGAAGGGAAAAGAGTTTGTAAGAAAATACACTGATGTAAGCCTTTCCGGTGATCCTTAAAAGCTTCACACATTTCCAGTGTTGAATTTTGTTGACAGATACTTATTTCAGTCACATTTTGGCCCTATATATCTCTTCAAAGTCTGGTTTTTAAAAATCTGAAATCCTTAAAGCTTGGCTTCTCTAGCCCAGGGTGATTCCAAGAATTGGTATGATAAGCATTAAACCCTAGCTGCCCAATTCAGTCTAATTCATTATAGTTGGTTTAATTCTTAGGATTTACTCCAAAATAGCCTCTAAACTTATTGGCTGTTCCATAAATGTATGAAAATAACAGGTGTATACCACCTCCAGCAACATGTACTTTGTCTTTGCAACCTGGTTATTCCAATCTACGAGTAATCTGAAAACCTCTTGAAAATGTTCTACCATTTTGTATATTCTATTATCTTGCTTTAAACATTTCTTGATCTGCTTTTCTCCTCATCCCCAAATATCAGAAGCATTTTTCTATGATATTTTTCTCGACTAACATTATTTTATAAAACTGTAGTAAATAAATTTATCATTAGTTATTTTTCTCAGCTTTTTCTCTGCTTCATTTACCTGGATCATTGAAGTCCCTACATCTGATTGCACTGGGTATTTTTGTCAGATTTTATAATTTTTATCACTCAGTGGATAAGGTAGTCTTTCTTCTCATTATTAACTTCTAGATTTTGTAATGCATTCATTTGTTAATTCACTCATTTAAAGTGTCATTGAATAATGAAAAAAAAAAGCCTACCTCTACTGGACTGTGCTAAAAGCACTTTATATACATCATTGTACATACTTTTCACAATAACTTTAGGAGGTTAGTTCTACTATCCTCATTTTACAGGTAAAACTGAGGCTCAGAAAACTTAGATAATTTACCCAAACTTACCCAGGTAAATAGTAAAAGCAGAACTATAACCGATAATCTTCACTTTCAAAACCTGAGTTTTAGCCTCCATACTATCCTAAATTTATCAGTGGGTCACTGTTTTGAGACATGATGTTTGTAAAAAGAGAAAAATAAATTTAGAAAAGGCACTGCTTTTTCAAAACTTGAAATAGAAGAAAAAAATCTATAGACACCAAAAACTATAATACCTGGTATAAATATGACACAAGCCTGGGGAAGATAAAAGTTCTTCAAAATAGAAGCTCAAAACATTCCTGATATTCAAGATGGTGGGTCAAATGAGACTTTTTATAAAAAGGAGAAAGAAAAGGTAGGTCAAATTTGTTAGTTCACATAATTGCACAGTTCAAGAGTAGATTAGATATCAGAGAAGCTTGGTCCTGTGTTTCAGTGTTATGACCAGACCCCATTTTTTTTTCCTCTTCCCTTTCTCCTAGACATTTCTTCAGCCTTGGTCCCATTCTCCTCTGTGGTTTCAATGGTTTGAGGTAGCACACTTCCAGGTTTACATCCAGCAAGAAAGAAAAAAATTCCTTCCTCAATAACCTAATCAAAAGACATGGAATTTTAGGGGGTCATGATTGGCCTGACTTGAGTCATCTGTCCATCTCCTAATCCAGTCACTGTTGCCCAGAGGAGAAGGTATGTTAATTGGTTTAATTTAATTAGGGAGATTATTGCTGAGTTCTGGATGGGATCATTTAGACTCACAAAAGCACACAGGGAAACAGGATATTATCAGAAAAGGGAAACAAGTAATGTCAGTCACTAAGGATCTGCACCTTAAGATCTCATGATTTTTATATGCTATGTCTTAAACAGAAAAAAAAACATGATATTTAATAATTTAAAATTATGAAATAGTAGTCTGGTAGTCTGAAATGCTATTTACCAATATGCTTTTTATTGGGTTTGGTATGTAATGATTCTTTATAAATTAATAACCCACTATCATGAAAACATGCCTTATAAGTTCATCTTCTGAGTTTTTCTTTGCTTTTGTTGTTCCCCTCAACTGAACTACTTTCCCTCACTCCTCTAGATTCTCAACAAGCTAAAGAGCATAGCTTAAACCCATCCTTAGAATGTCTTTTCTGCCACCTTTCCCCAAAGTGCTGTCTAATTGTAGTCATATTTAATATCACTGCTTGTACTATTAGTTATTTATCCTTGTGCATATGCATTGTCTCTTCAACCTGATAATAATCCTCCTGAAGTCTCTCACTGAATATCCCAGCTAGTTATATATTAAAAATCAAGGGCATTTGTAATTGCAATTACAAACACAGTTCATTTTTAATAGAGCAGTGCTTCTTGGTCTGGTGGCAGAAGACCTAGAAAAGCATTACATTTATTATGCTGAAAAGACATCAATATATCTGATTTTATGTAACTAGATATATTATTTTATGACACATTAGTTACCATCCTAAAATTTATGTAGGTAAGTATTAAGAAGCAACAAAAATATAAGAAAAAATTTTTGAGAAGAAAAATATAAAAATTCTACTAGTGTGTGTGTCTTACTGATATTTTTTCTCTTGTGTTTTGCCTTGCTTTGTTTTTTGGCAAAGTGGGGGAAATATAAGCCTTCTAAAATATTAGTGATACAATTCCTTGATTTAGTTCAGAAGGCCTTGGAGTTCTATTGGGGTCACAGTTTACAAACCTCTGCCACAGTGGCAAAATATATTTATTCTTACATCAACCTGTGAGATAAGTAATGGCTACACATGTTATTAATTACACTTGAATTCAGACTAGCTCAGTCACATTGTTAAGAGCTTGGTCTTAAAATCAGATCTAATCACTAATTCCAAAGACAATGTTCTGAAGGCCTAGTACATCTTATTTTGATCTTTCAGATAGTTAATGCCATCTTCCTATTTTTCCAGAACTCTAAAGACACATATAGATAGGTTGAAAAAGTGATAAACATTTTCAGTACTATTGTTATCTACCTAGACACTTTTCATCTTCAGTGAACAACAGGCAGGAGATGAGAGAAGACACCAATATTTATTTAGCCCTAATTATGTGCCAGGTACTTTGTATGACTTAATTTATACATTCATTTACTCATCTTTAACAAATACTTTTTTGAGAGCTGACATTCAACCAAAAAAAATTATTATTGTGATAAGCAAAAAGAGACTTATATTCTACATTCATGAAGGGTATATATTCTAATGGGGAAGTCATACAAATAACCAAATTCATCATTGTAAACAGTGTTGGGAAGGAATAAAATGTGATTTTATCTTCAGCAGTCCTTTAAGAAATGCATGCTTCTCCCTATTTATAAGTGAGATTAAGGAACTTGTCCAAATCTACAAGGTTAGTAAAGGTCAGCAGGGCTGCCAAGAATTGCTGGGCAAGTGTTGTCCTGTACCTCTCTTGGGGGCAGGTGCCATCATCCACATCAACTCTAATGTGGCTGAAGCTCCTAGAGTTTTGTAATCTACCACCTGCACAACCATATGCATGGCCTTGAGTCAGATGGGATTCGATACTTAGTTTGACCATATTATCCTAGTCAATGTAGATTTTCAGAGTAACCAGATTGAAAATGTGATAATTTGTTCATCAAATTCATTGTATATGAAGGCAAGTTTTGTGGGACAGCATCTAAACAATAGATATAAAGATTATTTGGATACCCTGTTTCTGTAAAATACACAGAAAAAAAAAAAAGGTGTTTCTTGGCCTCACAGAGTTTGTAGTAGATGAGGAAAATAAAAGGAAATGAGATTGGCCATTGTGACAATACACTTAGAAGGCATGTTATTGTTAGTAAAGGATGTATATTTGCTTCTCGTAGCAGTTCATAGTACTTACAGGATAGATAGTTGGCAAGGTAACCAGAATGCTTGGATAAAAGGTTTGAGTTTTCTTACTCTGGTCAATGATGGACCACTGTCAATTTGGGGACATAGCTGTTCAATGTGTTACACAATTAGGATGGTTACTCTAGCCATGCAGACACTTGAAGGAAACCAAGTCTTAGGGAATTCAGTTATAAGGCTTTTACAAGGGTCAATTGATGTGGCAAACTCTTAGATTATGATGATGAAAACAACAAAAAAAGAGGGGGGAGGACAAATGCAGAAAAAATGTATTATTTAGAAGGAATATTGAAGTCTCGCTTCTTCTTGTTTTCCTACAGTTTCAACTTTATGTACAAGTAACAGTAAATCTTTCTTACTTTTTCACTGTAATATAAATGAACAATCCTACATAGCTCATTTCTCAGCTCGTTTTAATTAGTATCAGAATAGGAGAATGGGTATCTCAGGCTGTTAGTAATTTGATATAGAACTTTTCACCTCCAGGTCAATGGTAAGTGGAACACATTTACATATTTTTAAATGGATTTATTGCTCTTGAAGGGAGCCCAGTTGTAATCCTTCACTCCAGAACACGTTATTGCCAAAAAGCCCACAGGCGTTGAGACATTGATCAGGAAGTAACAGGGAGAAAGGGTTCAATTTCAACTGCTCTTCAGTGTTTGGCTTGCGAGATTTTCTTAAATTGTTTTAATTAATCCTAATTATGATTCTATTTTTTTAAGACTGATATCTATCTGATGACAAATTAGATATGGACCAATAAGCTGGGCTTATTTCAATTTAGAATATGTGCTATGCAGTTACTCAAAAATAATTATCCATATCAGAAAAAGCAAGAAATTTACTAGAGAGCTCACTTTGTGCTAAGGGGAAAAAGAATGAGTGATAGAAATTCTATTACAAATTTCAGTAATAGGAATATGGCTTTTATAATTAGAAAACAATAGTGCCATTTACATTGATCTTAGCATCAAGGGAATTAGATGTTATTTTTTCTGGATGTGTGTGCCCACTTAACACCCCTAGAAATGGCCATAATAGATTCAACCCCATCCAATTTCCTCAGCCTCCAAGGCAACACATCCATGGCAACAACTAAGCATCATTACAGTTTCTCAACTGCAGAAAAATAACAATTTCTTAACTGCCTTTAGCCCCCGCTCTTCTTAGGCAATGTAAAACAACAACAACAACAAAAACAAAACCCAAAACAACAAAAATCCCAAAATGTCAGTTCTATCCCCATTGTATATACGCTCTGTCAGACATATTCTTATGAGATGGGCATATAATAATAAATAAAACACAACACCTGTGTCATAGCTTGAAGTACAAGGAATGAAGGACTTGAGAAAAGAGTTTGCATGCAGATTACTTATCAGAGACATGATCCCCAGGATCAGGAGTGAGAGAAAGTGGAGTGAAACAAGGAAGAGGGAAAGCGAAACCAAGGATTAATGGATTGGCCGGCACCACAGGCAAATGGTGTTCCGTCCTGCCAGATTTTCTAAGGAAACTTATGAAATGTGTCTCAGAATTTTTCACTTGGAAGACGAAAGAGACAGATTTTATCCACTGGTGCCTGTTCTCCAGTTGTTAAGTGTGACTTCATGGATATGAACTTCCCCACATTGCCCACTGGGCACGTGTGTGACTGACACAGGGGAGCAACCATGCTGCAGCTTGTCAGGGAGGCCTCATGGGGTCGAAGCAAGACATCGTCAAGTTCATCTGGGTGAGTCTGATCAGGGCCTATGTGCAACCAGACACTGTAGCAGAGACTGCAGGAAGAGATCGTCACAGGAAGAGGATTTGACGTGGTCAAGGACATGTCTAACACACTCTACCCTTTCAGGACTCTGGATTCAGTGTCTCTCCAAGGAGGCACACCTTCCTTTGAGGGAAAGAAGTTGAAAACAAGGAAAATTTTTTAAATCTTTAAGAATTTTTAAAGATGCATCCTTTTAGAATTATTGTAGAGTAGATAGATCAAGATAAAATATATGGGAATTCGAGTCAGATAAACTGTAGTCTGAATACTGTCTCGAATTCTTACTCATTGTATGGTGTTTGTCAACTCATTCAGAGTTTCCTGATCAGTATGGCTGGGGAAGGGAGGTAAAATAGTTTCTATCCCATGCAAGAATTGTGAATATTAAATAAGATGATGTATGTGTAGCACCTAGTCCATTGTCTTGCAGGGGTACCATATCAAAAAAAAAAAAAAACAACAACAAAAAACTAGCTCCTGCATGAGGTAAAGATTGACAATCTTCCTGTTTTCTTATCTCTCTATATTTATGCATCAAATGATGCCATGAAGTATATAACACCTTTTTAATACAATTTGAGGATTCTTAAAGTAAAAATAAGTTCTTCTCATAGTCCTGAAACTGAAAAATAAGGAAGCTAAATTTTGTCTAAAGTCTTTCATCAGAGTTCAAAACAGAAATTGTTTTTACCTTCATTTTCAATTCACAAAGTTTTTTTTAAAGTCTACCTTATGAGAAGAAACTGGCAGATGATTTGGTGTACTAGTTATTAAACTAACTTTTTAAAAATTTAAGAAAAAAATTGATGTTTTGCTGAACTGTTTCTTGAAACATCAAGTGACCCCGAATGCACAGTCTTTACAAGCTAAGAATTCCCTGAAGCTCAATAGGAGAGTTGATATCTTAACCTACACAACAGAACAGCAGGATCGGGCAAGTCACTGCGCTGAGACACCACTTGGGGCCAGATTTTAATAGCTGACAACTCATAATGGATTGACCAAAGCAAAACTTCATTAACTTGAATCTACAAAGTCGACACTTCAATATGCAAATAGGAGCTAGCACATATGTGCCTGTGTACAAGTCTCATTGCTTGTTTAGTTGTCTGTATGTCCTTTAGGTTGCCTTCCTTTGTCTTGAAGATCCCAGTGGACAAGAACCACGTCTGGTAACTCACTTTGCAAAACAACAACAGGTGCACAGATTGGGCCTCACTAAATGTTTTTTATGGTAATGATGGTGATATTGTTGACTTTTCTTTCTCACACAAGAATCTAAGATCTACTATGTAATGTCAGCACCCAGGAGTAAAAGGACAGTCATGAATAATACGTTTGAGCAGTGGAACATGAAAGTTACTGTATATTTATATAACAAGGACCACTGAACTGACCCCTAGGGGCATGAGTACTAGAAAGAACACTCGTTCTAATTTTCTACATCTTAGTTTAAGTTCTTAATATTGATCCTTACAAAAGATGTTTCCTACACGGCAAGCTAAGTAACTCTTTCTTATTTATCTTTTTTGAAAATGATGGGGCTGTGGCATATTACTTTTTAGTGTAACTCTGCTTGGTTCGGTGACATAAAAAATTATAGCCAGCCTAATTCTGGCCCATGGGAAAATGATTTAGCCTCTCTGAGCATTAAGTTCTTCTTGAATAATTGCAATTACAGTCTTGTTTTGTGGATCAGATAAGATCAAATCAGATAATATAAAGTGCTATAAAAACTTAAGCTGCTGTTATCCCCCAAATGCATCCTTTGGGTTGCGCTTACGTGACTTAAGGAAATAGCCAATTATGCTATTTCCTTTATGAGAAAATGATCTTGGACTTATTGTTCAGCATGCATCTATGAACACACCACAAGGCTCAGCAGCCTCTTAGGATTCTTTACTCATTGCTTTCGTTCTCCATTTTCCCAGTGAGCTGTCCTTTCTTGGCTTGTCGTTCCTTTTCTGTTGTGTATACAAATGTCGTGTGTTAAGATCAAGGGGGTGGACACCTGGTTTGCTTCTCTGAGTTCTATCACTCACTCTCATAAAGATTTTGCTTTGGGCATTGCAGCTGGCATTCCTCTGCTTTCTTTTCTTTGCTGCCGAAGAGTTACACAGGAAAGAATAATGAAGGCTTAAACTCTCCAATCCTGCTTCCTATCTACCTCGCATCCTCCTGTTACCGAAGGGGAAACACATGTTTTTCAAACTCAATTTTTGCTGATGAAAATTTTGTTCAGTTTCACAGCTTGACTTCAGAATTTTCCCAACTGATGGTAAATTCCATTCCCTTGCCAAACAAGGAAAAAATCTACAAGCGTGTTTGGAAGGAAAACTCAGAAATCTCCCTCAAGCTCTAGTACCAGATAAATGTAAGAAAGAAAAGAATTTGTTATGCCAGCCTCTCTGTCATTCAAAACGCTAACATGTTTAATGACTGGAAATCTGAGGAAAATATTTAACGTAGGTCAATGGAATTTATCGTTACAAAAATGTAAACTCTGAAGCACATAGATTTACAGCAATGGTAGCATTTGGATGCAGAAAAGACAGATAGAAGTGAACCTTGCAGGTGGCTTGGGGTTGAATGCATATTTGTTGAATCAATTAGAGTCAGAGAGAATGCTCAGTTAGATTTTCTTCCTCTCGTGCATTCTATTATTTTGCTTAGAATCGGGTTTTGTTTTGTTTTTTTCCCCATGACTTACCTTTCCTTGTGAAAACTTCTTTCTCTTATTCCTTTTATTTACTTGATAGTTACTTAAACGAGTATAATTCCAAGTACCTTTTTCTTTCCTTAGTGCACCACAGCCCAGATCAAAACTCTTCCTATAGGTCACTTTCATTAAAGGTGTTATAAAAATAAATGGCTTGTAACAGGTAGGGAAAACATGAACCAGGAGGAATGGTGCAGAATCTTATTTCCCAGCAGTGCCACGGAAAGCCTTCATGTTCTTTGGGGTTTTTATTTCAGTGTTCAGTTCCGGCCAAGTTAAACCCCCTGCCTGGGTGTCAAGGGCTAGTACTGAAAGCTACAAAAGGCAGGGGAGACCTTTCTCCCTGAAAGGGGTTTTGGAAGTGAGCTAGTTTATTTAATCCCCAGGCAAACCTGTAGTCAAGCTAATAAGAATGAGAGAAACAGCTTCCTACATGGGAGCTAGGACTGTGAGAAATTGTTTTTCAGGGTGTTTTATAGCCAAAACCCTTCAAGGGTATGGAAGAGCTCTCCAACCAGGGGCACAAACATTCAAGGAGAGCTTGTTTGTTTTATGGTTATTTTTATCCCACAATAAAAACCTTAAATTTGCAGACTATACTTTTTGACTATAAAGTGGGTTATTTCTCAAGATGCCAGTGCTTTCCCATAACAGATGGAATAAATAGGAGAAAATGCTGAAAATACACCACTGAAATTCTGATTTATTCAATCATTAACAAAAAGAAGTGCAATTTCAATGGTAATAGAATGAAAACCCAACTGTTCCCGCTTTCCTTCTGAAAACTTGTTTTCTATGGAGAATGCTGCTCTTAGGCAAACACCTATTTAAACCCCAGCAATGTATAATCTTAACTTCAGGCAGCATGGTTGTGTAGGTCCAGTAATTTGTAATACCTCTGCAACTAGGGATAAAATATTAACTTTTAATAATATAAGCACTCTCTGCAGTACAAATAGTGGGGGGAAAAGACTACGTATATTATCTCCCAGGAAAGATGTTATATGTATATATATATACTTTATACTTGGCTTTCAATGCTTCTCAAGGCAGTTGCTTTGCAGTTTGTTAGAGGAAACAGTACATGCATAACCTTTGGGGACTTAGCAGTAAATTGACAAGCAGTCAGTCCAGTGTCTCTTTCTCAAGACACAATTAAGAAAGAGGGGAAACAAAAACCATTTAAGTGCAACAATGCTTAAAATAATCATAGCGAAGTCACTTCAAGGTTGGAAACCACACTAAATGCTTCCTGGGACAATAGTTTGAATATAATAAAGGCAAATGAAACACTGCAATAGGTTTCTAAGAAAAACAGAAAAGTTAAAATAAAAACTCCATGATACACACCTATGTATAAAATGTTCATGATACACACACATGCGTGCACACACACAGGATACATAAGAAGGCAGAACATTTCTATTTTCATTGCACATCACAATAAGCCCGTGGCATATAAGGATTTCACTATAGGCTTGCTTAAACTTGTCTAAGAATTTGACGTTCTTTCATGATCAGTTCTTGATCTAGGCGGACCCAACAGAATTCACCTGGTATGGAAACAGGAATCCAAGACTGTACCTTAGCTGTGTTATTAATCCCATTGGATAGCTCATTCATTTTACCTACTGGGATCTTTTTTTTTTTTTCCTTTTTGAATTTGACAACTTGATTCCCAAATGATCTTATAAGGCCCCACTGGTTCTAAAATTGTACCGTCATAAGGTTTTCATTTAATTTGTTTTCAAATGAGTATCTCCTGCCTTACTTTAGGGCTAGTATTAACTAAAAACAAATCAATATAGACTTAGGTTTATGTGATGCAACCACCTATGTTTATGAAAGAGAGAGATGGTTGTGACAGAAACCCTTCAGTTTTGTCCTTTATTATCTTTGGTTTCCATCAGATGAAAAGTTCTCCAGTAGTGAGATGGCATTTATAATCTATTAAGCTTAGAATGAAAATTCCTTAAATCATTTTATAGAAGACCCAATTTAATAGATTCACTTCTCCCTTGCTTACCCCTCTCTTTCCCCTTTTATCTCAGCCTTAACTCGATTCTTAAGATCTTAGATAGAGAATAGACTATCATAGTAGTCTTCCTGGGAGTTTTCACAAAGCTACGTATATAAACACAATCTGGTGAAACATTTTCAATCTATATATTCTGAAAGTCGATGTGGCTTCTCCTGTTCTAACAATGTGAGCAGAACGCAAGGGTATTGCTCAAACCAGTAAAGTCTTTTAAAACGTTGGGCGCCTGGGTGGCTCAGTTGGTTAAGCGACTGCCTTCGGCTCGGGTCATGGTCCCAGGGTCCTGGGATCGAGCCCCACATCGGGCTCCTGGCTCAGCGGGGAGCCTGCTTCTCCCTCTCCCACTCCCCCTGCTTGTGTTCCCTCTCTCGCTGTGTCTCTCTCTGTCAAATAAATAAATAAAATCTTTAAAAAAAAATAAAAATAAAACGTGCTGCCCATTTCCTTTCTTAATCCGCCAAATAGTTGCCGTTATTTTTAAGTCTTTCTTATCTCTATGCTTTTGAAATCTTTTTTGTTCTCTGTGCACAGAGTATCGGGCCTATCTTTTAGTGCAGGTGTGTGTTTTGTTGGCGCTTGTTTACAATGGCGGGGCTGGATTGCAAACGGCCCTATATTATGAATAAACCAATGGCTGAAATGAAGTGGAAACTTGATTTATTTGGGTAGGACTGTTTTCCAGTGCTGTAAATCATATTTTGGTGTTCATTTACCTTTGCATTCTTTTTGAGCCACCGGCACTGAGGCTGACGAATGGGAGTCAAATGAAGTGTGCTAAGTGCTTCTGCTGGAGGGTCTCATCTCCCCGCATGCCGGGGTGTGATTTATCTCCGCAATACATCATGCAACTTTGTTTCCTTTACTTATTTTATTTAGTGTTGTCACAAATAATATCAATTGGCCATTGACTGTGAACTCTAAACAGTAGTAAATTAATGAAATAAGCCACATCTACAGAAGTCATCTGTCCCCAATTTGATTAGAGCCACTTTGGTTGCATCAAGCCTTTACTATAGATGAACCTCATTTATTAAACAAGCAGCTTCATGAGTTCTGTGTAAATTCTTATGCATAATATTTGCAGTGATTTTAATGAAACACTTAAAGCTGACTCTTTTATATCTCAATCACTAAGAGTACTTTATGTTTGTAGAATAGGCATTTTCAGTCATCCTATGACTTTAATCGAAGCAACTCTATCTGAAGGAACCGTCTACTTATGGAAGGGGGTATTCATTCTTTTTGTTTCTGCAGGAGACAGGGGGAGCAGGGAAGGAGCCCAGGGCTTTTTTAGGTAAGAGCTTCCTGGAGAAGGTGTCACAAGAGCACGGTGAAATTCCCATCACAACACAGAGAAGGTACTCAGGTCTCTGCCCACGCATTCCAGTGTTCCACTCCACTAGCATATCAGAACTTTCAGACCACAGGAATGCAGAATTCAAGTGTTTGATTTACCTCGGAATTTGGAAAGGTAACTTTCACAAAAGGAATGGCTTTCTAAAAACAATCTGAGTCATTCAAATCGATAATGCCAATGTTTCTTTGTAGTGGCTTCAGAAATGTTGGGAGGCCAACCATGTCCCAGAAAAAGCACTGGGAGGTAGGTAAAAACTAAATCAAAAGCAGGGGAAATGGAAGCAAGTTCAGTCTGAGATAAGGTGACAGCCTCTGGGCACTAGAGCAACTGCCAGAGAAACAGAGAAGGGGTGTGGGGTTTAACTGAGGGGGACATATATCCAGAGCTGCCTTGGAGTGGGAGGGGCTAACTGCCCAATTTTGGTGAAGAGGAGAGGAACGAAATGGAACAACAGAGAAGTCATGGTGGATAAGAACATTCCTGTGAAGGATGTGTATGGGACCTAAGCGGAGTAAAAATTGGAAACATTTGGTAGGGTTTGTCTTTTTCCACAATATAAATGAAGGTGGGTGGTGGTGATAGAATGCAGAGTCATCCTGCACATTTGCTAAGGACATATGCCCTCCTCATGAATCCACTTGAGGAGATCTACTGCAGTCAAGATCTGATTAAAGAGCTGAGAGACAATCACAGCGAAGCTTAGTGTTCAAGTTAAAAGCATATTCAATATCCTTGCTTTAGTAAAGAATTTGACCCATGCCAGCACCTCAAACCCTCATACGTTTTCAAAGAAATTTAGAACCCTACAATTCTAGAACTTGCAAACTGTAAATGAGGGCTTAGGTATCTCAGCCACACAGATTCTGTTCAGGATGTTTCCCAAAAGTTACTTCATATTTTTTTTTCCAAATATAGTTGTTAAATGAAATCCAATTCACTGGTACAAATTCTTTATTTTAAATAAAACTGGGGACAGTTGGGTGGCTCAGTTGTTGAAGCATTTGACTTCAGCTCAGGTCATGATCCCAGGGTCCTGGGATCAAGCCCTGCATCTGGCTCCCTGCTTCTCCTTCTCTTTCTGCTGCTCCCCATGCTTGTGCTCACTCAATCTCTCTGTCTCTCTCTCTTTGTCAAATAAATAATAAATAAAACTTTTACAATAAATAAATAAATTAATTAATTAATTAACAAAATCTTTTTAAAAAATAATATTAGGAAAACTGGCTATCCACATGCAAAAGAATTAAAAATGGACTCTTTCCTTTCACCACTTACAAAACTTAAAACATATTAAAAACTTGAATATAACACTTGAAACTGTGAGACTCCTAGAAGAAAACATAGGGAAAAATTTCCTTGACATTGGTCTTGGCAATGATTTTTTGGATATAACACCAAAAGCACAAGAAACAAAAGAAACAAAAAACAAGCGGGACTCCATCAAACTAAAAAGCTCTGGTCTTAAAGGGAAAAATCAATGAAATGAAAAGGCAATCTATGGAATGGGAGAAAATACTTACAAACCATATATCTGATAAGGGGTTAATATCCAAACTTATGAGTCACTCCTTATTATAGTCATTTTATGATATACGTGTATATGAACTTATGGGATTGTACATCTTTTAAAAAATCACACTATAGAACCAAAATATATGCAATTTTTCTTTGTCAATCATACCTTAATAAAGTTGAAAAATAAGAAATAAACAAAAACAGGGGCACCTGGCTGGCTCAGTCAGAAGAGCCTGCAACTCTTTTTTTTTTTTTAAAGATTTTATTTATTTATTTGAGACAGAGAGAATGAGAGACAGAGAGCATGAGAGGGAGGAGGGTCAGAGGGAGAAGCAGACTCCCTGCTGAGCAGGGAGCCCGATGCGGGACTCGATCCTGGGACTCCAGGATCATGGCCTGAGCCGAAGGCAGTCGCTTAACCAACTGAGCCACCCAGGCGCCCAAACCTGCAACTCTTGATCTCAGGTTCGTGACTTTGGGTTCCACATTGAGTGTAGAGATTCCTAAAGAAAATGAATTAAAACTTAAAAAATATGAAAGAAGCAAAAACAAAGGAAAAAATTAAAAATCTGAAAAAACTATACAGATTTGAAGTAATAAGTGAAATACTTAGAGCTTGTGGTTGTTTGTTTTAATGTTCAAGAGAACTAGGAATCGAAAAGTGACCACTAATTCAAGTTCATGGGCTAAGTAGACGGCTGCCTATCATTTGAGATACATTCAAGCTGCTAGAAACTGTACCTCCAAAATCTGTACACCGTCAGTGTCTGGCTAATATCTGATATTTTACTAAAAGATTGTCTAACAATGAAATGCACATATTTCAGCAAGTAGTGGCAGATCAAGCCAATCGTCAATCAGAAAAATTGTGCTGAGAATAACAGTAATGAATTTCTTCCAAGCAGTAGCTCTGCACCATCCAGTAACACAAAGTCCTGTTGCCTCCCCAATTAAGCATCTCTATCATAGGTCTGGGGTTCTCTACACTGTCAGCTTCCAGTCCAACATACTAATGCCTCTTGTCTGAATTACTGAAATAGGGTCTTAACTGGGTGAATACCTTAATTCCTTTATTTAGCCATTATTTATGGGGCTTGTAACCATGTACCAAGCACTGTCATAAATGCTTGAGCACCTCTGTGAGGGGTTTATCTAGCTGGATATGGAAATGCCTTTTTTGGGGGGGTATCCTTCCAATTTGTTATCCACACAATATCCAGAGTGATCATTTCAAAGGCAACTCTGATCTTGTAACTCCCTACTTAACACCTTTTCATAATTTCCAGTTGCTTTTAATTAAAACCCCAAAGCCTTGATGGAGACTTGAAGGCCCTGTGTAATCTGGTTTCTATTGGATCTGCACCTCATTCCATCTGGCACTCTCCTTCACCTACTCAGTTCTGGTCACACTGGCCTTCTATCTAATGGTGACTGTAACTAAATCTCTCCCATCTCAGAACATTTGCATACTTGCTTCTTCTTTTAGGATTTCTCTTGCTCTTCATATGTCCATTTACAGCTCTTTCTTCATGTCTCAGCAGAAACACCACTTCCTCATGTGGTTCCCTAACTCACCAAATTTACCCAGTGTTCCTGTATTATAAATAATTATATGTATAATGTTTATCTCTCTAATTGAATTGAATTCAATTAGGACAAAGACCAGTAGGTTCACAATTTCTTTCTATACCTAGCACAGTACTGGATAAATAGATAGTACTTAGTACATATTTATTGAATATAAGAAGAATAAAGAGAAGCGAAAAGAAGAAAGAGAAAAAAGAAGGAATATCCTGACTGTTGGTAAGGCCTACATGAAAGTGGAATGAGCTTGAACTGGGATGGACACTAACTTAAGGGGTAAATATTTGGATTCTGGCAGAAAACTTCAAGAGAACACAATTTATTTTAGCCCACATTTTCCAAGTACATTTAATGGTAGGCCAATCTCATAGAATGCTTCTCAAAAGCATGATAACATGGTCAAAGGAGTTCTCACAGGGCACCCGGGTGGCTCAGATGGTTAAGCGTCTGCCTTCGGCTCGGGTCATGATCTCAGGGTCCTGGGATCGAGTCCTGCATCGGGCTCCCTGCTCCTTGGGAGCCTGCTTCTCCCTCTGCCTCTCTGTCTCTCATGAATAAATAAATAAAATATTAAAAAAAAAAAAAGGAGTTCTCACAATATTTTCTGCCTCTAGAGATTCACAACGCATATTATGATTTCCCCTTAAGAGCTCCAAGAAGTCTCCTAGGTTAAAAAAAAAAAAAAAAAGATCTGTTTAATAAACCCCTCTCTTCCTCTGGAATAACTAGCAACACTCAGAATCACTTGCTGGGAAATAGGATTGTGAGATGTAACATGCCTCTTCCACACCCTTGTTTTTCCCCTCATAATTAAAGGGATGGAAAAACCTCATTCTGCATTTTCCTTTGTCTCAAAAGACAGCCTTGGATGCATTACTTTCAGAGGTTTTGTTTTTACTTATTGATTGAAAACTAGTGTATAGCATCAGGAGTCTTGGCCTCCTCTTCACAATAAAGGATTTATGTAATTTTGGATAATTGATGTATCAATATTTATGGATTTGTAGTAACATAACAATGGTCACATACTTTCAGTGTAGAATTCCTTTAGCCTAATAGTGTTATAGATCAGGAGTCTTCAAACATTCTTGTGTGCAAATTCCTAGTATTTGCATATTTATTTATATAAGTGTACCATTATACTTACATATTATTTATTTTATAAACATACCCCCAAATAAAAGCTTTAAATGTTGAGGTGAAAAAAAATATAATGAGAGGTCCTAATATAGTCTTTACACTACTCCATGAATCATTTTGCCCACTCCCTGGATTGCATGCATGCACCTTACTTTAGAGGTAACTCTTGTAAATTCTAACAGGGTTAGAGTTCACCAGGGAATGATAGGGCCTAGGACTGTTGTTGACAAATAAGTGACAATGCATTATAGGGCTTACAGTTTTCATTTATTCTGAAACTTACTCAGCTGTTATTTATTGGTTGTAGCTTGTTTAGGTGGGTAGAAGGAACTGAATCTTTGGGGAAGATATTGGAATGTGGAGAAAGAATTCATCTTTACAAGGTTTCTGTCAGGATTGAGATGTTGCTTAATTTACTACCATAATATTACCAGATAGAGCCCTATCATCTTTACCATGGCCTGGGATGTCAGGAGGGCATAGTTACAAAGGCATATGGTCCTCTTGGATGACCAAAACTACAAAGGTGGTCTGATCACTTAGGCATGGATCTACCAGAGGTTCAAAGTGCAGAAAACAGAAGTTATAAGGGTGGAATCTAAGATTGAGTCTATTGATTTTTACTCAGGGAGAATCCCAAAGAGTAATTTCAAAGTTAGTCAACATGCAGAAACCTTCACAACAGTGCCTGGCCAAATATACTTGTCATATTGTGCAACCAACTTAGTTTAATCCTCTATCCTGGCAGAGACTACATTCAGAGAAGCCCTTAGAAGGGATTCATTATAGGCTTATACAAAGTTATGAGTTTAGAAGCTCCTTGAGTTCCAGAGTTATTTATCATCAGATAAAAGCATTGTAATCATCCAAATGAGTAGAATTACAGAATGATTAAGAGTACAGACCTTGAAGGGAGATGAGTGTGGTGTGAATTCCTACTTTAAATGTCTTAAAGGCTGGATGATCTGGGATAAACTACTTCATCTCTGACCTAGTGTGAATGACTGTAGTCTTTCAAATCCCACCTTAAATTAAAACACTTAACACAATGGAGCTATACTTAGCACTCAGTAAAAGGTAGTAATCCTCCTCCTCCTTCTTCTCTGTCGTTGTCATCCTTGCCATCACCCCCTTCTTCCCCTTCTCCTCCTTCTTCTTCCTCTTCTTCTTCCTCCTCTCCTCCTTCTTCTTCTCCTTCTCTCCTTCTTCTTGTTCTCCTTCTTCCCCTTCTCCTTCCCCTTCTCCTTCCCCTTCTCCTCCTCCTCCTTCTTCTTCCTCTTCTTCTCCTTCTCCTCCTCCTCCTCCTCCTCTTCCTCCACCTCCTCCTTCTTCTCCTTCTCCTTCTCCTTCTCCTTCTCCTTCTTCTTCTTCTTCTTCTTCTTCTCCTTCTCCTTCTCCTTCTCCTTCTCCTTCTCCTTCTTCTTCATTCTTCTTCTTCTGTATTATTTTTGGTTCCATGAAGGAAATGAAAATTGTCTATGATCCAAAGTGGTTTTTTAGATATGTAAGTGAACCATAAATTTGTTCTTTACATTTCATATAGATGCACTTGACTACATTAAATGTAGTGACCATATGTAAGCTGACAACTTTGATTAAAGACTTTTCAATATGAACTTGACTTAATCATTAGTTTTAGTGGAAAATCTGGTAATAAGGCTTTCTCTCCTCTGCAGTTCTGTCAAACACTTGATCCATGGAGACAAAATGGGGAAATAAGCCAAGGAAACACACCATAAGTAAAAATTTGTGGAATTGAACCCAGAAGCAATTATGAAAGAACTGCAGGAAAAAATACATAATCAACACTGCAAAGCCAAATGACTCCTGTATCCTATATTGGGCAAATTTGAGGGTGAAATAACTTCCACAAAATAAAATTCTTAAGGATAATGAGTTATAAATAACACACTTATTAATCCTGATTTTGAATGGTGTTCTAGGGCATTTGAGCTCTAACATGTCTGGAAAAATTGTCAAAGTTCTCCACTACAGACTGGGTTAAAAATTAATCAGCAATATGTTTTATGGGTTTTATGTGTCATATTAGTCTAATCACCTGCTACCTGCTAACCCTGCAGACATAAAGGCCAGAATATGAGCTGTCAGGTGAAGTAAATTGGAAATAGAAATGATCAATTCTTCCTTTCCTCAAAGACAACATAGATCTTTAAAAGTAATTTTTCCTTTTACAAAGAAGGACCCAGGCTCCTTAATCTAATAGGTTAAAGTAGGCCCATTTATTGCTCTTTAAGGATCTGGAACAGTCCATGAAGCAAGCACAGAATGGAACAGAATAGCTTCAGCAGAGAACTGATGTTCCAATTCATGCTCTGTAGAATTACAAATGGCAGTGCTTTTCATTGTGATACATTTCCCCCTACACATCTGCAAAGAATTGTGCAATATGTTTAGAAAAATAATACTCATTGTGATTTTATTTTCAGGATCTAGGAGATTTTAGATTTCTTAACTCTTTATTATGCTGAAATAATCAAGGCTATGATGGTCTCCTGAAGAAATTATTTTCTTAACATAAAAGTATAGCTAATGGAGAACACATGTAAAACTTTAAACTTTTACAAACCAACATAACTTCCCATGCTTGCAGCAAAGATTGACCATCATCAAACACCTTTGTAATTTTTTTTTTTTTGGACATGTTAGAAAAGAGTGCACACTCAGCTTGCACCACTAGAACAGGGCCATCTTTACCAAGGTAAGCATTGGAATCATTAGCCTAACACCCTCAAGGCAAAATTGTAATGACCTCTGGATCATAACAAGATGGAGGTCACAGGAGAGCCATTTAACTCAATTCCTAACATAGTTATTTATGAAAAAAGACACAATTGAATTGTTTTTTGCATGAAGCCTATAAAATATTTTTATTAAAATAAAAACAGTGATAGAAAAAACAGAAAAGGAGAGAAAATATCTCAAAGCAACCAAACATATTTAACAAAGATGAGGCCCATTCTATTTCCCTGGGGTGAAAATGTGTGATTTAACATATGAGAAGGATATTTCAGTTGGTGTATGTTACCCATCATAGCTGTACCAGCAGGAGCAGCTAAAGAAAACGGTCCATTAGTTTTTCCATAATAAACTCTTTTTTCACTGGAACACTCTTGGGATTCTTTGACATTACTTCAGTGTAGTTATTGGTGGATGGCTTCAATAACTGGAACTCTCACAATCTGAAATTAACATTTTCCATGTCAACTCTAGTATATCTTAAATATTATGAAACTTGATTTTAAGGGCATCCTCTTCAATATGTGTGATTCCGAAAGGCAAGGTTGTAAATGCAAAATGCTCTCTCTATTTTTGCATTTCAGATTTGCATTTGTTTCTCAAATTAGCATGTCAAGACACCTATTCAGTATAACTTTATCATGCTCAAGGAAGGACTAATGAATGAGAGCTAACAGCTCCCAGTTGGAGTCTCCAATGTGTCTAACCTATACCTAAGGCAACAGCCTCCACACAAGGGAGTTCTCTGAAAATATGTGCCCTAAAATGTACAAGCATAAATGAGAATTAGATGAAAGTCTTCATTGAGGTTAAAAAAAAAAATTCAGCACCTAATTTTGCCAAGTGCCAGGAAGAAGAGATGGTTCTTGTGCTAAAAAGAAATCATAGCCTAATACAGAAGTCAGGCATTTAAACAACATAATGAGATAGGTTCAGTTGGAGAAATATACAACCATTTAAGGAAGAACACAGAAAAATGTGATTTGTGCATACCAAAACACTCCTTGGAAATTTTTCTTAAAGCTACAAAGAATGTGAGACTTGATCTGACTTTATGTCCTCTCTAAATATCATGGATAAGATTGAAGCCCAAAGAGGTAAAAAGACTCATGCTGGGACCCATAGCTCATTTACCTCACATCTCCAAATTCCAAATCTAATGTTCTACTGACTACAGCAGACACCTCTTTGGGAAATACATGGTAGCACATCCCTAATTCACAAGACTAATTTGCACTTTATTGCTCTCTTCTCAAGACTACAATGAAGTGGGGAGGGTGTGGCCTGAGGGACAACAACTAATTTCCTACTTACGTTTTCCTTCAATTGTGCTATTTAATAAAGAAATAATTGCTGAGAGACCTGGAACTTAGAAATGAGGTCTAACTGAAAGTCTGAGAGAATAGGCAAAAAAGAAAAATGGTCATTGTATTAGCTCCATGGAGTAAGAGATGACAATTTCAGAAGGAAGGAAGGAAGGAAGGAAGGAAGGAAGGAAGGAAGGAAGGAAGGAAGGAAGGAAGGAAGGAAGGAAGGAAGGAAGGAGGGAAGGAAGGAAAGAAGGAAGGAAGGAAGGAGAAATCATAACATTTCTTAGAGAAAGAGCTTTTGCAGAAAATAATACAAGGATAGAAACAACGATCAGGAAATTTTAAATAGCTTAAGTAATGTCATCCAGGAAATATTTATTGAACATTTATGTTCCAAGCACAATGCTGAATACTAAGTGTTGCACAAGAGATGGCAAAGTTCCTGTTTTTAGAAAGGTATTAGTTTAGTTTAGTTTAATTGAATAATCACATTAATAATTCAACCCACATCCAGTGCTCTGTGACAGGAACATGGTTCTATGCGGGGTTATAACAAAGAATTCTGACATAGCCTGGAAGGCCAAAGAGGTTTTCTTGTACAAATGGGTATTTGAACTGAGATAAAGAATAAACGAGAATTAACTAGGCTAAATGGATGAGGCAAAGGAAACAATGTCTAGACAGCTAGTGGGAGAGAACTGTGTGAGATGGGTCTGTGAGCCAAGAGACTATGTAAAGTATTTAGGTCTTTGTAGTAAATTGATTGCACTAATGGCCTCACTCTATCACACCTCCCTAAATTCATGCCTTCTTTTACTGCCTTCCCATGATGATTCTGAGCTTACCATGTGACTTTGGCCAACAGGACAGTGGCAAACTGGATTTAAATAGACTTGACAAAGCACTTGCATGTTGCCACTTCCTTTTGCTCCACCATGAGAACATGCTTGACTAGCTGGCTGAATGAAGAAATGTGAAGCTGAGTTGCCCATCGTCTCTGCTGAGGCCCACCCAGACCACCTGACCTCTAGCCAAATACCTGAGAGAGTCAAGCCAAGATCAGCAATTTAGCCACGCTTATTGGTAACTAGTGATTGAATTCGGCTAAGCCCTGTTCACATCAGCAGAGCTCTCCAGAGGAGCCCAAAGAACCACCCAATCAATCCACAGATTTGGGAACTAAATAAATATTTAAAGTCTTAAGCTGCTAGGATTTGTGGTTGTTACGCAGCATCAGTATAGCTATAGATAGCTGACACAGTGTGAAGTGTAAAACATGGGTATGTAGTGTATGGTGTGCACACGTGTGCAATTAGTTTCAGGCTGTTACAATAAGTGACAGTGGCAACTTGGACTAAGTAATAGTGGGGCTGAAAACAAGACTATAGAACCAAGGCAATTTGGATTTAATTCTCTAGAAAATGATAAACTACTAAAGGCTTTTAAGCAGACAGTGACATGAATGAAGCTCTACTGATTTAGGCAAATTAAATTAACCATGTTTTCATAAATGGATTACAAAAGAAAGAGAGAGGAACAGAATACAAGAACAAAAAAATTTAAAGAAAAAAAAAGTTAAATGCCAAGAAAGTATCTCTTCACAACATGAACTTTAATGAACAGCCTCATACAATGAAACCATTCATTCTGAAGCCCATATGTAAGAACAGGTTCTCACTCTTAAAAAGCTATTCTTTCTAGATGTTAGTAGTTTCATTAAAGGCCCTTTAGGCAGCCCAACCTCAATTAGTTGGAGTCTTGGAAGTGGAATGAAATCCATGGTTTTACAAAATGATAAATTAGTTCTGAGACCCTTTTCTGTTCAGTGGTCTTGTAGATAAGTAATGGAACTTAAGGTATAAACAGTTTAAAGGATATGGAGTTTGTTTTAATGTTCATTTTCGTATTATTGACAAGGGCTCTCTAGAGATTTTGAATTTACTATGTTATTAAGTTACTCCTTTCTGACTTACTAAAATTTTCCCAACCCTATCCTCATAACCATAATAGAAATTATATCGCTTAATATAGAGAGACATATTATATTCTATCAGTGAGTGTTTAACCATTCCATAATATTCATGGGTGTAACATGGAATAGAAACTGCTTAGGAGACAAAGCAATGGGTTTTAATCTTATCTCTGTTTGAAGCCAATCCCTCCAATTGTGCATAAATCCCATTCCCTCTTGCTTAAGGACATCAGTCCAGAAATTCCTTGAGCAGCATAACTCCAGCCATTCGTCCCTCTTTCTCCTATGTTAATATTTGTCTCTTTCTCCTATATAATTGAAATCAGTGTACACACATATAGTTATAGCTAAATTCTTAAAGAAATTCTCTTGTTCCTTCTTGTCACTTTATCTATCGTTAGGTTGTACTTATTGAAAAACTCTAAGGAAGTAATTTATTCTTGTAGTTTCTAATTCTCTCCTCCCATTTTCTCCCAATTCAAGTTGGGGTTTTGTCTCCATCATCCCATCAAAATTATTCTTATCAAATTTACCACTGATTTCCACATTGGCAAACCAATGGCCAATATCAATAGCATATCCACTTCCTTGATAGATTTTCCCCATCTTCATACCACCCACTCCCTTGCTTCTCATCCTTCTTCACTGGTTTCTCTTTCTCAGTCTTGCTTGTTGGATTCTTTTTTTTGTTCTCTCCAACCTCTTACTGTTAGAAGACCCCCTGGCCTTGCCCTTGGTCTTCTCTTCACTGTCTCCATTCATGTCTTTGGTGAGCTCATTCCAATCACATGGATTTAAATATAAATCATATGGCAACTGTTCACACATTTATATATTACATATCTAGCCCAGACTTCTATCCCAAATACTAAATTTGTATCTATGTCTACTTAACTTAAATGTCTAATGGACATCTCGAAATACATATGCCCTAAAATAAACACCAGGCTACTCCACCTGCAACCTTCTACATGTCCACTGATGGAAATTCCATCTGTCTAACTGCTTAGGGGGGAGATAGATAGATAGATAGATAGATAGATAGATAGATAGATAGATAGATAGATAAGTAGATATAAAATAGAGAAGAGTTCTCTAAAAAAAAGAGAAGAGTTAAGGAAATACATATATTTTATATACATATATTATATATTTCCTTAACTCTTTTCTTATTTTTCATACCCTGCGTCCATCCTATCAGTAAATTCTGATATATATCCAGAATCTCATCACTTCTCTTCATCCCCACTGCTACCATCCGGGTGTGGGCTACCATCATCCATCACTTGATTACTGTGATGTCTTCTTGATTAGTTTCTACTATTGTCTTCTGATAGTCTTTTCTTAACACAGTAGCCAGAGAAACACTTTTAACATTTGAGACAAATCATATAATTCCTCTATTCAAAAAAGTTTAATGGCTCCATTTTAATGCAGACTGAAAGCCAAAACTCTTTAATAGCGTTAAATGGCCCCTACCCCTGTACCTGAATCCAGTTATCTTTTAATTCACTTCCCAATATTCTACCCTCAATATAGCTATGAGATTCCTTACTTTTCCTTACACATGATGAACCTACTCTCACCTTAAGGAGTTTGCTCTAGCTGTGTTCTTTGCTTAGAATACTCTCTCTCTCTGGGGCACCTGGGTGGCTCAGTCAGTTAAGTATCTGCCATCGGCTCAGGTCATGATCCCAGGGCCCCTGCATCAGGCTCTCTGCTTGGAGCAGAGCCTGCTTCTCCCTCTCCCTCTCCCTCTGCCTGTAGCTCTCCCTGCTTGTGCTCTCTCTCTCTTTCTCTGTCAAAAAATAAATAAAATCTTAAAAAAATAGAATACTCTCTCCATATTTATGCATCACTAATTCTCTTTCTTTTAATGTCATCTTCTCAATGATGCTACCCTAACCTCAATATTTAATATAAAAGTCTAACTCCTTTCCCTAAACCGTGGCACTCTTGATTCCCTTTCTCCTACTCTACTGTTTTCTTTTTTTCCCCATAACACTTATAACCTATTAACATACTAAATAATTTGCTTATATGTTTTGTTTATTTTCAGTCTCCTTCCTCTTGAACATAAGAAATCTGAGATCAGAAATCCTTGTTCCGTTCAGTGAAATAGTCCCAAGAACACACAGAGTAATAACACATAGGAAACACTCAATTATGTGTTGAATGAATGAATGAACAAAGTAATATTTTTATGTATTTGGAAGGACATACCCCATCCCCAACTAAGCATGTGTTATAAAATATTCCTGTGGTTAAAGTTAATGCTTTTTCTGTTGGCTTATATATCAGAATAATTTTTTAATGTGAATTAAGACATCCTTGCCTCACTTTTCTCCTTTTTATAATTTAATTGTCTACCATTACTGCCACTTTGTATACAATGTGGAGGCCCTGCCCTCACTGGATATAAAATGTAGGAATAACTGACAGTACTGAGTGGCTTGTGGTTGTGGGGAGAAATGACAAATAGATGTCAAAGCCCTATGAGATAGATAGAACAGAAATCTAGCTGAGTGATTTACCCGGAGTTACACAGTGAGTCACCAATAGAAATGCAGGAATATGGGATTTGTATTTTCTGGTGAAGGTTATTTTCACTAGAACTTACCACTTAGAGTCTAATTCAAAGTTCCAGAAATAAGTGGCTTGTTTCCACCAGGGTCGGACACGTGACACACCTGAGACTCTAGGTGATGTGTCCTGTTCATCACAGGTCATTGTTGGACAGCCCCCATGGTTTGAATCTCGTCACTCCCTTTGCTCTCTCTAATTATATGTAAGCTGAGGGTGCAAGGTGTTTATGTCCATGTATTTCCTAGCACACTGTTATAGCAATCAGCTTGGTATTTATGTGTGTGCTTGCATACACACACACATAACACAATCCATGAAATGGTGGAAATTCAAAAAAATAAGAGATGGTAAGGGATTGTCTATGGTAAAAATGAACAGTATCATGCTGACTTTAGCAAAAAGCACACTTCAACTTTGCTGTTCTACCTTTCTTCTTATATCTATCATGTATGAGTGCAAGTCCTTATATTTTATTTACATTCTCCCTGAATTTTGCTCAAGAGTTGTTCTATGCTTAGACAGTGAATCCTCACAGAGAATATTTCACAGAATATTTCAGCTTTCCATGCTCTGACTCCTGATTCTCATCCAGACATAGCATTGATTGTTATAAATGCAAAAGTAAGGATAAGAAGAAAACCATAGAATAAATACAAATAAGTGAATGAATAAAGATGTATGATTAAGTACTAGCAATTCTCTTCATTAAACAGTACCAAATAAATGGTAGCTAATATAATAAAACCAAATGGTGGGAAGGAGTTGCTCTTTATTACAGTAGCTTATTTTCAATATTTTAGTATTCAATATTTTTAATGACTTTTGAACTGTGATCTCTTCTAATGTTCATATGCAATCAACTGACCAGTAGATACTTATTTTATGTTGAATATTGGTTTCTGTTGAGGTTTAGCAAACTATTTACTTCAAAGGATGACATTTGTAGAAACAGTATTTGAAACTTCTTCAATACAGTGATTCTAAATTTTCCACCACATATATCCAAAGAATGTGGTTCCTTATGTTCACAACTTCTCAAGGACCATGTCATTTCTTTTCTTTATCCATTTTCCAGTAAATTATCCTCTGTAACACATGTTATTTACCTCTTCCCAGTTTCCCTCAATGATCCTATCTTCTGGTCCTGAATATTCATGCATTATCTCTGCTAGAAAAATAATTAGATGGATAGCCCTTTACTTATTCAAAATTTTTAATTAATTTACTTAAATTATGCATTTGTTTAAAGCCTGTGTCAAATGTCCACCCATG
Source organism: Mirounga leonina (assembly GCF_011800145.1). Classification (NCBI taxonomy): domain Eukaryota; kingdom Metazoa; phylum Chordata; class Mammalia; order Carnivora; family Phocidae; genus Mirounga; species Mirounga leonina. Next base: position 25,915,315 of record NW_023270447.1, read on the forward strand.
TCATTTTTTTATAAATACAATAAATTCCTACAAGTGAAAGAAAGAGCACATTAAATGATTTTATAGAGTAATAGCACTCTTTATGCAAATAAATACAAAACATTTTGATAGTGATAATAGTGATTATATTAGATTTTCAAATTCATTTTGATAATATTGCCTTAACCAGCCACAAATCAACTATGATGAGTTCTATAGCATAGGAATATTAAAAAGAAGACTGAAAATTGATATTTTTTGATGAAGCCTGCATCACCAGATTAGTGAGAGGCTGCCTCTCTCCGGAAATGTGGTTTGATGCTGGCAAGTCTGTGCTGGTGGATTTGAGGGAACTTAGAATCTAAGTTTCTTGCTTACCCTTTCATTAACTCATCCTGTAATTGGAGTGGGGTCTTACTGTCATTTCTCTTTTTTCCCCATTTATTTTATCTTTAAAGTGGTTATAGCAGTACTTTTCAATAACTGTTTGTGGTCAGACACTAAGTAAATAAATAATAACAGCCCTTTTAAAATGCAATGCTGTAAGAGTGCTTAAAATCTCATTTTTTTTCCCCCCTCTGGGATAGGAAGCTTACTTAACTGTCCTATTTGGAAAGAATTGTACAAATAACTCTGTAATCCATTCTACAATCCATTTATCCAAATGCTATCTCCAACATTAACACAATTCCAGGGGTGGTTTTGTTTTTTTCTTCTTAAGTCTATAAGAAAATAAGTGTTTTTTAATATATTTTAAGTGTAGGTTTCTAGACACAGATAACAGATATCTGATGTTTTGAAGAATTGTTTAGACAGGTCTACAATGAATACTTTTAAACCAAGGGACAGATTTCAGTTAAGGAGAATGAAGATAAAAGCATAGAAATCTGGCCAAACCAGTTCTGTGAGTGGATTAGAGAATGTGTTTGTTGATCCAGTGGAAGATGTCAATATAAAGGGCAAAACTGAGGAAGCCAGAGAGTGATTGCAGAGTAAGGCTGAGGATGCAGATAGGGCAGAATCTAGATGAAATTAAAGGTCAAGGAGAGAACTAGAAGAGACCCTGACTCGAACTCAAGCACACATCCAGGTAGACTGAGGGTAAATTTAGGGGCTTTGTGTTAAATAGCTTTTTTGTGAAAGAGGAAGAAGTGAGCAGCACCTGGGTGGCTCAGTTAAGTGACTCCTTTCGTCTCAGGTCCTGATCCCCGAGTCCCAGGATCAGAGCCCCTCATCGGACTCCCTTCTCCGAGGAGAGTCTGCTTCTCTCTCAGCCTCTGCTGCTCCCTGCCCGCCCCCCCTCCCCCAGCCCCTGCTTGTGCTCTGTCTCTCTCACTCTCTCAAATAAATTAATAAAATCTTTATTAAAAAAAAAAGAGGAAGAAGTGAAATAATCTGCTATGAATGGAAGGATAAAGATTCTAGGGAGAATGCTATTTAGATGCTACAACAAAAGAATAAAATGATTATCAACAGGCTAATATGAGCAGAATAACCTACCTTTATAATAAGACCATTTTTCCAATATATCTAGAATATCTTGTTTTCTTAGACTCTGCATTTCCTATTATTATCAACATTTAGCTATTTAATTAATATTTAAATATTTTATCAATATTGCCCTTCAGTGCTTAGACATTCTGGGGAAACTGGCATGCAAAATAACTAGGATGCTCTGAGTTACAGTGCCCTCCACCCTATGCAGACCACGTATCAGGAATATGGTGCCTAGTTCCAGATGTCTCATTGGAGGGCCATTGACAAACAAAAAGCATCCACAGAGAGTTAGCAGCATATTGAGGGCTCTGGCCAAGCCGTCTGAGAAACAATTTAGAAAAAGAAAACTCTTCTTCTTAGAGAATCAAAGAATTAGAAGGACTCCTAAAGGTCATCTGGTCCAATTGCTTGCTACAAGAGCTTTCAGATTCTCCTGAAGATGCAACACAGAAGTTTTTACTGTCGTTGCTGAGACTAACCCTTCCAATGAATTCTTTTTCCTTCTTTTTCCTGGAAGAAAGGATCTGTAGTAGACAGCTAGATAGGGGAATATAATTCCCTCTTTCTTTCTCTAAAATTGTGATATTAAGATTTTGTTATACAACAATTATCTCTCTGTTCTTTGAAACACAGAGTGTCTTTTACCTAGTTTTTAAGATCTAACGTTTGCCCCTCGCTATATATATATATTCTAATTTTATCTCTCTCCACGGTAGTCAGGCTAATCTCCTCATTCCATTCTCTATGTCCAATAGGAAAATTGTTTTCATTCTGTCTTAGTGGCTATTTGGGGTTTCTATTGCTATGTATTAAACCACCGCATATATTAGTGGCTTAAAACAACATCTTTATTTTTTAATTCTCAAAATTTGGTAGATAAGGAATTCAGGAAGGATTCAGGTGGGATGTTTGGCTTCAGTTGGCTTCATTAAAGGTCACTCTTTTTGTAGTCATTTCTGTATTAGAAACAAAGAGTACATTTTTTGGTATGGCTTTACTGCATTACCCTGTATGAAGGTATAAACTTATTTAGCCAGTTTCCTATTGATGAATATTTAGATTAGTTCTGATTTTTTCACTATTGCTGACATTGCTGTAATTAATGCCCTTTGATGACTCATTTGAGTTTCTGTTGGATAAAGTTCTACAAGGGAATTGCTGAAGAAAAATGTAAGGTCATATAAATTTTAGTATAAATGGATAAACCAACCAATAAAAGGTAATTCAGTCTGGACCAGCATAGAGAACGACCACTTTTCCATCTCATTTCCATTCTGATAGTGAACTGTATTGCTATTATTTTCATTTGCATTTCCTTGAGTATTAGTGAGGTTGGAATTTTTTTATGTTTAGTGATCATTTGTAGTTTTCTTCTGAACTTTCTTTTCATAATATTTCTTCATTTTTATCAAGATGTTTTATTTTTTGTTTTATTTTATATCTGTAGCAGTGGGATATAATAAAGACATTAAACATTGAGGACTATAGTAAATAATTTTCCACAAATGAATTCTCTTTTAACTTAATTAATTAATTTATTTATTTTTAAAGATTTTATTTATTTATTTGAGAGAGAGAGTGAGAGAGAGAGCATGAGTGGGTTGAAGGGCAGAGGGAGAAGCAGACTCCCTGATGAGCAGGGAGCCGGATGCAGGTCTCGATCCCAAGACTCTGGGACACTTAAGGCAGACACTTAACCGACTGAGCCACCCAAGCACCCTCTTTTAACTTTATTTATGATGTATGTTTCCCATGCAAAATTTTAAAGTATTTGGAGTAAAATTTGCTTTTTTTGTTGTTGTTCTTTTATAATCCTGAGTTTGGTTTTATGCTCCTGCTGTTCAATATTTCAAAATCTCTATTTTTTGTTTCAGTACTTTTTTGGTTTGTATTTTATATAAATATTCAATCTGCCTGGAATTAATTTTTGTGTATGATATGATGGATATTTTATTTTTCTCAAATAGATGGTCAGCTGATCCACTATCATTTATTTAATAAAGCATCTTTTCTCAACTAATTTGGAAAATCAAATTCACTGTATCTCATCCCTATTCTGTACCACAATTGCTTTACTTTTTCATGCACAAATATGAACTGCTTCAATTTCTCTTTCTATAGTGTTTTAATATCAGTGACACATATTGTTGTCAAAATTTCTGGGTATTCATGTAAATGCATTCTTCTGAATGACACCTAAGAGAATGTTTACAGTTGTGTCATACAGTATCACATAGCTTTTTACTGAGTTAAATTTATAGAATAATTTGGGGCAAATAGAAATCTTTGTAATATTGAATCTCCCTACCAAAAAAAATTATGATTGTTTTATTTTACATTTATATAAATATTTCTTTATAGTCCCAAGTTTTATGTAGTTATATAGTTATTTTCTTTTTATGCTGTAATAAAGTTTTTCTTATTATATTTTCCTATTATCTTTTCTCTGTTGCTATTAGTGTATATAAGAAAGCTATCGCTTTTTCTACATTATCAAAATTTTGTACAATATCAAATTTTTACACTTATCAAATATTGGACCACTTCAATGACTTAACTCTTTCACCTTGTCAGTTAACTAGTAAATTTTTTTTAGGTAAACATTTATATTATGCTTAAATAATTATCTTTTGAAATCTGCTTTTAAATTAACAATGCTATTTACTTATCATTGTTTCAGTGTTTTATCACATTGATTAGATCAATCCACTTGAGTAATGTTAAATAACTTTTAACAAATTTGATATTATGAAAATTCCTTTCTTAGAAAGAGTTAAATTTTGTTGGTGTCAGTGAGTTTAGGACATGATGCCAAGCACTGTAATGATTACCATTGTGTGGAATGAAAATTGAGAATGGCTGGCCATATTTCTTACAATGTGCAATGCATGTGGCAGTATTTCAGGAAATCATAAGACTGAGAAAAAAGAACACTGACTTCTTGGGAATAATAAATGGTTCAGTTTGAGATTTGAGAATTACAATTATTTTTTTGTTTTAACTTTGATTATTTTGTGTTTGTCTCTCTCTCTTTTTTTTTTAAGATTTTATTTATTTATTCATGAGAGACAGAGAGAGAGAGAGAGAGAGGCAGAGGGAGAAGCAGGCTCCCAAGGAGCAGGGAGCCCGATGCGGGACTCGATCCCAGGACCCTGAGATCATGACCTGAGCCGAAGGCAGACGCTTAACCATCTGAGCCACCCAGGCGCCCTGTGTTTGTCTCTCTTTGATTAAAAGTAGTGTTTTAAAGAAGAATAAAGGAAAGTTAGAATAGTAGGCAAGGCAAGAACTGAGACTGATGAAGAAGTCACAGATTGAACTGGAGTGATAATCATGGATTATGAGTGATAATCAAATAAGTAAAGACGGAGAAAAGATATGTGTAACTTGAAGGAATGTTTAATTGTAGCAACTGGTGGTATGACCAGCACATAGAAATCACTTAATAAATATTGTTAAATGAATGAATAAATGAATGAATGAATGGGGAATCGGTGCAACTCTATGGACTAAGTACCCATATATAACCCAAATAGCAGGTCTATCCACGTCCAAGTTATTCCCATAGGTACATTAAGGTCTAGTGTTAACCTCCTCACTCCCAACCCTAGTGACTGTATGATTCCGTAGCTTCTTCTCCATAACTGAGAGCTCTAACTCACATTTTGGACTGTATCTGTGAGAGGGGGAGATCTTGGGCAAAACAAGAAAGATAATTGTCTAGTTAAGCTGAATAGGTTTTGGTGTTCCACACCATCCTTCTCCTATTGAGTCTTTTTAAAGAAAATGGGAAAGTAGAAAAGTATGCAAGTTGATGACAAGAGAACTATCAAACTATCTACCATTGGTTCAAAGTTGCTTGTGATCCATAATAATACAATACTTTAAACAAAAGGGGGAAAAATGCATCCATCATGTAAGTCCCAATACCCTTTCTCTGAAGCAAGACTACAGAACTATTCACATGAGAAATTTGTGTAAGGAAAGATACTACCCATATCACACCACTGGAGAAAACTTTCAGTCAGGACCTAAAGAAATGTGAGTATCTAAGATCTCTGAATTGAAAAGCACATTTCTAAGCCTCAGTAACTTGGTAATGCCTAAATACAGACTTTCTGACCAGGAGGGTTTGGAGCCAGAAATGCACTGCTGATTCCACCAAGCTTTAGGGTACTCGTTTCAAATGCCACAGCATTATACTTTCACATAAGCAGAGAAGCAACATCAAAAAATATTAATTATGACAAAAAGTTCTAAAAACCTAAAACAAAATCCTGTGGCAACAAAAACTGTATAAGGAGATTTCACATGCTCTGATTTACTCATAGCTGTGGGCTTCTTTAATGTTTTTCATGTGGTGCATTAGTTCAAACATCCCAGATTACTGAAAGGCATAGTACTGATTTAAGTAAACTTCTGTATAGACTTTTTTGTTCTTTTTGCTAAATTTTGTCATATATTGGAAAGAATGTTGACATAGGAAAACTAAGCTCTACAAGCTCTGATTAGCTCAGTGCTTGTTGAACATGTGATACATGTAGCCTAATTTCTCTAGGACCTAAATATGAAATGAACTGGTTTATCTCTAAAGCTGATCCTAAAAGGCCTTTCTCAACTAGGTAAGACCAGGTGGGAGTAGGCTTTGATATGGTTGAATATTGAAAATTGAACTTAGTAGGGTATAATTGAACTCATAGGTGTGAAATCCACTACACTTTTAATCAAGCAATCTAACTAGAAAATCCAAATTAAAGAGAAGAATGGAGTAGGTCATAAATTGAGATAGGGAATGTGGTTAGGAAAAAAACGTGAGGCATTATTTGAGCCATAAAAACATACGTTTGATGTTGCTCTACTTAACAGGTCAATCAATTCAGGGCACTCTGAGCACCTTTATTAGGGTATGTGCTTTGAGGGTTGAGTGAGAGAGAGCTGCAGGTAAAAACACTTAATCAATCCTAAAAAAAAAATCTGATATTCCCCTCTCCTAGAACTATTATGCCTAGCTGTCAAACCCACAATTCTCAACAACATCTGAAAAGACTCCAAATCACAGGTTGTGTTAGCTGGGTTTGCCTGGGCCAGATAAGGTTACAACCTGCTCTATGGTGGGCGGCAGTGAAGTAATTGCAAGAGATGTGGAAAAGACCATGCATAATGACACCCCCTGGCTTTATCTATATGACCAGGCACAACAAAACAACCCTAAAATGGATTCTTCCCAGCAATTCTGCTTCCTTGGCCGTATCCATTGCCAGTTTGGATTATGGGTACAATTTGTTAGAAATTCTGCTGGAGGATAACTGCCGAGAAGTTCTGAATCCGCTACGCCAGGGTGATCTGTTGTGTACTGTCAATGTGGTCATTATCCTCACTTCAAGTTCTGTGGCAAAACTGTTGAATATAGAAAACTCAAGTAGGGGGAAAAGGCTTTTAGTACAATCTAGATTGGGCTATTGATTATGCCTAGAGGTTTCTGGGAGGCTGGAAGATTAATTGAAAATGCTCACTTAGAACCTCAATGGGAGATATCCCAATCACCCTGGGGAAAAGTTTGTACTTCGCTTTCACACTTGCCCACTTGGGAAATAGGAAAGAGGGGATGGAGGAAACCAAGCCAGGAGTAGAAGGGCAAAGGTTCAATATATGTAAATGTTTCTACATGAGTTGATATAAAACACATGACTCTGAATGACTTCCAAAATGCTTGAATCCTATAAGACACACAAAAAAATGAATGATCTGAACACCATCTGTTTGTCCTTTTGGTACATGTGGTAATGGTCACTTATCTGACTACCTGTGGATATGGAAATGCATTTGAAATAATGAAGGACCCTCTGCTCTATTATAATGACAACTACCAGTGACATTTGTAACCTTAGCAGCAGGTTAGAAACTATTTATGTCCACTCCCATTAAGAATTTTACCTCTTTTGACACATCCATTTGGTTCTGTTTGAAAGAGAAAATCATTAGTCTGACCTAAAACCACAAATGAAGACCAACTACTCTCAAGTAATTTACATATGCTTAACTATTTATGAGTTCCCTGCTGAGCATCAAAAGTGGTTATCAATCTACCTACACCCCAAACTTCTATAGAACATTCAGTTTCTGTTAAAAGCATGCTCAATTCCCTATGAAATGAAACTTGAGGTCAGAAGCATAACAGACAGTACTTTCTTTCCCTCGGGGAGCATTTTGGCATTTTCTGCAATGAATAAAGTTTATCCATTCATCCAGCAGATATTTATTAAGTAACTACAATATGCCGAGCACATAGTCTAATTCTGGAACATGTTTAGATCTTCAATAGATTAGAGTATTAAAATCAATCTTATTTATCACCATCTATTCTTTGACCAGCATTCACAACAATTCCCTGCTCTTACCATAATGCAATTTGTCATTTGTTGATAGATGGGCTAGATGACAAAATTTGGCAAGCTACAAAACATGGGATAGCTCTTATTTGAAGCATGTGTACTAGTAGAATATTGGGTCTTTAAACTTATTCAACATAGCCTGAAATAACAGTATTTCAATATCTACTTATCTTTTTTACTTGTATATTTATTTCAAGTTTTCATGTTTTTTGAGTTTCCAACTGATCTAAAACAAAAGCAGCAGTAAATACTGTTGTATTTAATATCATTTCAGTGCCTACAGTGATGAGGCAGCAATCTCAGGGAAATTACTGCTGTTGCAAGTAGATAAGTTATTCATTGTTTTGTTGAGGGAGTTACACTTCCAACATGCAATGCCTTAAACTTTGTTTATGTTACAGTTTCGATGCAAAAGACTTGCCATCTTAATCTGGGAGTACATCAGAAACGGAGCGTTAGAGTCCTGTCAAAGCTACCAATGCTCAGCATATTTTCTGAAATAACATGGGTCAAATAACAAGAAGATTGTTTAGAAAGTACAGACTAGCATCAGAGAGATTTGGGGAAAGATAATTTTACTTCTGACCACTAATGACTTCTGAAGTCTTTAGTTCACAACAAGAAAAACGTTTTAGAAACAAAACAAAAATATGTTTACTGATGCCTCTTTCAATTAGTCTTTGCCTTTTAGTATAAAAAATAGAGTGCATTTTGGTTTTTATTTCTAAAGTGTATAGAATCTATTGAATTCCAGCTGACACTGCTGAAGGCAAGTTTTAGTGATTTCTCTTACATGATGAAAGTTCATATTTACATTACTTTGCATCATATTTTTGTGCTGTATAATTATCAAATAAACTATTTAGGAGTTATATGGGGTAGGGTGGGGGGAAAAACCTAAGCCACTTTCCTGGGGTTTTGTTTATTTTTGTTTTTTTCTCTTTTTTCATAAAGTGTTTATAAAATGGGCATAGGTCTAGGGGAGCTTTCTAATTTGTGGATGGTGGTTCCAAGCTGTGCCCATACAGTTTTATGACTGCTTAGTTCCAAAATGTATAAACACATTACCCTTCTACATAGCAAAATGCCCAGGAGAAGGCAATGTAAAAGAAATGAAGCAGAGGAAAAAATATTGCACCATTTTCTTTCTTTCTCTCTTTTTTTTTTACATTTAATTTAAAATTGATATAAAATGATTTTGCTTTGAGGAGCTAGTGAACACTTTCCACTTGCTGTTTCCTCATTTTATCTCAGCTGCACTTGACCAACAAGTGAATCCCACACAGCTTCTGAGACAGTCCCGACAAGCAGGTATTGAAGGAAGACACAGTCTCTTCTCTGAGAGTCAGCAGTTGACGTTTCTAGTATTTATTTTGAAGCTAAGTGATTTTTGGGCTTGAAGTGTGTGTGTGTGTGTATGTGTGTGTGTGTGATTCCCCATAGTCTTAACTTTGCAATGCAAACCAGTTTTTCAAAAGGACCTGCAAAGTTCAGCCATCTGCCAACAAATTGCTTGCACATCAGCTTCAGAACAAAACGACTGGAGGTCAAATTGCCTTAATGTATACTTTAGTATACTAAAATACTGTATATATCCAAGTAGTTGGTATGCAACTGAAAGAAAATTTCATGTTTAAGAAGTTTTGTTGTTGTTGTTGTTTGGCTGAAAAGCATGAGTTTTTGGCGAAAATCCATGATTCTGTGTTGATTAATAAAAGATATATGAGGAAGAATCTAGGAAAGCTTTTGACTCATAGTAGAGTTCAGATAACATACATTGGGTTTGAAGCTGAATGTTACAAGTCCTCAACGTATTCCGTGATTTTGAGAAAAACAGCAAAGTATACTCCTGCTTGTACAGAGGAAAGGGGCCTGCTTCTTATCCAAACCATAGAGGTTAGCTAACACAACTTTTACTCTGGTACCAGCTCTACTGGGAATGTGGCTATGAGAAGAACCACAAACAATCCAGACTTTGTTCAGGAATATGAGAGGGGCTCAGAGTCCTGTCATGTGGCTATTGCCCATCTTCCCCTGTGCAGCACAAACACAATTCTTGAAAGGATAGTTGATTGCCGCTTTTTCTACCTCCCATTTCCTCCTCAAGGCATTGAATAATCCGCTCACTGAGTGGCTTTTGCCTTTATTCCCTGTGGAAAAATCCATGTGCAGGTCTGTTGGTGGTCAATGAAAAGATCTGCTTTCATGGCTCATTTTTTGAGATCCATTTGACACATCATCTTCTCCCATTGTACTTATTCTAATGTGTTATGATTTATCTGCATACATAGTGGCTGCTCTGGTCAGATTTTAAACTTTTAAAAAGCAAGAAATACTACTTACTCTTTTTTTTTTTTTTTTTTTAGCACTTACTCATAGTAGATATACTGGCCATATTGTAAAAGCACAATAAATACTTATTAAGTGAGTGAATAATGGAGAGATTTCTGACCGTTTTGGAATAGCCTTGTTACGTTCTGTGATGCAGTATGCTCTATCAGTTCCATTAGAAAAAGGAATCAAATGATGCCACCCAGTGCCAATGGCAAGGCTTGCTCTTACTAGCATATAGTCTTCCCAGAATACCCTGTAAGTCATGTTCAACCTCTGCTCCCTTATGCATGTAACTAGTAACGTTAAGCATCTCTGAAGAGGAGTCTTTAATGACTCCTTTTAGGCTATACAGCCAACACAAAACTTCTGGGATAGTCTAGCATTTTTAACATGCTTTAGTTTTGCAATACATTCCATCAAAACTCATATGTTGCAGAGAGGATAGTGGTCTCTGACAGTATGAAGTATAATTACTTTACTGAATGTTTCAAAGGTGGTGAATGGAAGGAATCAAGGAAGAAAGGAAGGAAGAAAAGTTTCCTAAATGTATTTCTATTTCTTTATCAGAATAGGGAAAATATTTCAAATTATAAATTCAGATAGACTTGATGGCATATATGTTTAAATTGCTCGATTGTCGGGCGCCCGGGTGGCTCAGTTGGTTAAGCGACTGCCTTCGGCTCAGGTCATGATCCTGGAGTCCCGGGATCGAGTTCCGCATCGGGCTCCCTGCTCAGCAGGGAGTCTGCTTCTCCCTCTGACCCTCCCCCCTCTCATGCTCTCTCTATCTCATTCTCTCTCTCAAATAAATAAATAAAATCTTTAAAAAAAAATTGCTCGATTGTCAAAAACACCAAAATGTAAATTAAAAGCAGAATGTCAAACTGTAAAATAATTATAACAATAATTTGGGTAAAAGGTTATTTCCTTCAAGGAAAAAAAAAACCCACTTAGAATTAAATTTAAAAATAGACAAACACCACACACAGACACACACACAGAGACACGCAGATACACACACACACATCACAAATCTGAATGACTAGAACCAAATTTAAATGATAAGATAATATTGTTTTATCTATAAACATGGTGATATATATTTTATATGTAAACATGGTAAAATTTTATTTTAATCTTTAAATTTGTTGGCTTGTTTGAGTGTTATTTAAGTTATAATCAGTGTGGTCTGGCATATGTTGAAATAAGCATTCTCACAAACTGTTAGGGAGTTTAGTTAGAAAATTTTCAAAATCGGAAAAATCCTTGATACTATTTTACTCAGAAGCTGAAATCCTCTATACTGCGCCACAGAAATTCATCAAGTGACAAAAAGACAGAGAGTAAATTCTCAGGTCACATTTTTGAAATAACAGTGCAATTAAAAAAATTTTTTTTAAAGCATAGAGCTTACAAACACACACACCCCACACACATATACACACACACTACAACAACTTTGAGAATTTTGAAAAAAGATTATCAATAAAATGCTTCCTTAAATTACTACTGGGTTCAAGAGGACATTAAAATGACAAAGTTAGGGAGACTGCTTAGACCATAATAAAAGGTAAATACATCATATTAAAACTTATTTGTAGATTTCTAATTCAAGATGAAAACTTCCATTTCCAGAATGCATACTGACCACAGATATTATTTCCTCCTTACCAAAGAAGCCTTTGAAATGATAGTGAAGAAATAAAATCATTTAAATCAAAGTGACCAGAAGAATTGGGTACAGGGTTGGGGTGGGGATGACCAATAAGCCTCAAGAGATCTCATCAAATTTCTGGAATGTGGAAAGCAAGTGCAGGAGGAGTAAACAAGAAACAAGCCAGAGGAAACTTCAGTCAAGAGTATAAATAGTCCTGGGGCGCCTGGGTGGCTCAGTTGGTTAAGCGACTGCCTTCGGCTCAGGTCATGATCCTGGAGTCCCTGGATCGAGTCCCGCATCGGGCTCCCTGCTCGGCAGGGAGCCTGCTTCTGCCTCTGACCCTCCCCCCTCTCATGTGCTCTCTCTCTCTCATTCTCTCTGTCTCAAATAAATAAATAAAATCTTTAAAAAAAAAAAAAAGAGTATAAAGAGTCCTCAGCCAATTTCTTTTTCATAACCAAGAGCAGACAGAAATTAGGAATACTAGATACAAAGGAAGGTGAGAGCCAGGGGGTCTCACTGAATTGTAAGTTATAGCTGCTGCCAAGACACTTCGGACTTCTTTGTATCCTGGGACTAACAGCTGAAAGGAATCACTATTGTGATAGGAATAATTGACTCTGATCAGCATGCAAAAGTAGGACTCCATTTACACAATGGCCACAGTACTCCCTTGAAATACTGTAACTGTGATGAACATGGGCAGCCACCCCAGCCTAAAGGGTATGACTGCCAAATGTTATGAACTCGATGTTTATGCTCCCCCGAAATTCATATGTGAAATCTAGTACCCAATATGGTGGTATTTGGAGGTGGATCCTTTACAAACTAATTATGTGATGAGGGTGGAGCTCTCATAAATGAGATTGGTGTCCTTATAAGAAGAGACCAAAGAGCCAGCTTTCTTTCTACCATGTGAGAATACAAGGAGAAGTCTGCTGTCCACAACCTGGAAGAGGGCTCTCACCAGAACGCAGCCATGCTGACATCCTGATCCCTGACTTCTGGCCTCTAGAACTGTGAGAAATAAACATTTGTTGTGTAAGGCACTCAGGTGATGGTGATTTGTTAAAGCAGCATAAACTGAAACAGCAACCTAGGGCTCAGATCCCATAGGATTGAAGGTTTGTCATACCATGAGGTAAGCCACCAGCACCTCCTGAGGTGACAGATGAGAGAGTGAAGATAATTTGGATCGATAGTGGAAGAGGAAGAGAATGAGTTCCGGTTGTGACCCTGAGTCTACCTGAATAGTGGAAGCTATGGTTCGGCCTATTAACCTTTATCTTCTCTTTCTCCTCAGGAAGAAAGGCCCACACGAACCATAGAAGACCTGCTCCCTATCCTATAGATCTGTGAGACACATGGGAAGGACTATGGTGATAATTAAAAGACACTGGTCAGATCTCCTGCTGTACACTTGATTGATCTTAGCTGCTGCCCTTATGGTTCTCACCTTCATGTTTGCACTAAGGCCACACTATCCATGGGCTGATCCAACCTAATGAATGGGCACAGTGGGGCTTCCAAAGCAAGCTCAATCCTGTGAGATGCAGGACTCTTTAAAAGTGGATCTTTTGCTCCAGAACTCCCCCTTGGCAGGGTTCAGTTTAGAACCTACAATCATCTGAGACTATTTCCCCTGCCCTGTTTCCTTCCCTTTCTCTATCGAAGGGTTCAGATCTATCTCACTGTCTGAAGATGTCCCTATCTCATGTGGCTCCCTCCACTTTTTCCTTCACCAGTATTTTACCAACAAATCTGCATATCTTTTCCTTCCCTGGCATCTGCTTCTCAGAGGACCCAAACAAAAAACCCTCCAAATTCAATTTAAAAAGGAACAACTGTTGGGCACCTGGGTGGCTCAGTTGGTTAAGCGACTGCCTTCGGCTCAGGTCATGATCCTGGAGTCCCAGGATCGAGTCCCACATCGGGCTTCCTGCTCGGCAGGGAGTCTGCTTCTCCCTCTGACTCTCGCCCCTCTCATGCTCTCTCTCTCTCATTCTCTCTCAAATAAATAAATAAAATCTTAAAAAAAAAAAAAGACCAACTGTAGCATAATGAGATATTAATAGTAAAACATTCTCTGAAAAAAATTCACTTGATTTTTTTTTTAAATCCTAGACGATTAGTGCTGAAAAGTATGACAGACAAGATAATAGACATAAAGAATTGCTACAGAAGGTCCAACATCAAACAAAGAATCTAGAAAGTGAACAGAACAGAGAAAAAAGTGGAAGAGAATTTCTGAGCACTGATAAAAAAAAACCCCAAAATTTACACTGAAAAAATATCCAACTGAATTAATGAAAAATGATCCACTTATACTTGGGTGTTTTGAATTTTCAGAACACTAAACATAAAGACAAGAGTAAAGATTTCACATGGCAGAACATGTAAACACTGTGAACATGAATCAAAATGCAATGGACTTCTCAACAGCAGTAGTAGATACTAAAAGACTATGAAGGACTGAATTCTAAATTCTGACAATGTTCAGCCTGAAATTCTAAGCCCTGCCAACCTAGTAATCAAGTGTGAGGTTACCAATAGCCTGCACATACTAAGGGGCAAGAACTATATGAATGATTTATTTAATCTTTAACAATCTTATGAATAGATGTTATTAATATACCCACTTTACAGATGAAGAAACTGAGCAAACCAACATTTATTAACTTGCTCAAAGGCACAGAACCAGTAAGTAGCAGAGTCACAATTCAAGCCCCCCAAAATTTAAATTGAAGTCAATACTTTGAACTGTATTATATCTCAGTACAAGCAGTGTAGATTATAGAGATTTTCAAATATGCACAGTCAGAAAATGTACGGTGTATGTACATTTGCTTAAGGAGTTTTTTCAAGATATTCGGAAAAAAATGAAAATAAACATAAAACAAAACACAACTGTGGTAGAACAATTACACCCTCTTTCCCCTGCTCTCAAAGGATGCTTATGACTTATTCCCAGGAGCCTCTAATATGTTACTTTATATGGCCTGGCAAAAGGGATTTTGCTGACATGATTAAGTCAAGGATCTTGAGATGGAAAGATTGTCCAGGTGGGCCCAATGTAATTACAAGCTTGTGGGAGGGACACAGGAGACAGGAAGAGTTTCAAAGATGTTATGGAGCTGAATTTGAAGATAGAAGAAGAGACCATGAGCCAAGGAATGCAAATGGCCACTAAGAATTGGAAAAGGCAAGGAAACACTCGCCCTTAGAGTCTCCAGAAAAAATGCAGTCCTGCCGACCCATTTTGGAATTCTAACCTCCAGGACTATAAGATAATAAATTATGTTATTTTAGGCTTCTCATTTCGTGGTAATTAATTATAGTAGCAATAGATACTATATGATAATGATAACAAAATGAAGAGTGTCTGACAGAGATACGGGGTCCAAAAGGGAAGACAACTCTTCTCAGGAAGTAGTTAAAGGAAGCTCAAGGTGACACTTTGCAGAAAGCCTAGAAGCAACCATCCTGGGTTGGAAAAGTTGGACACATAGATCTGTAGGGAGTGATTTGGGGGAAAAAGAGATATTATGGACTTACTGGAAAAAAATAACTGAGAATATAAGAAAGACATAGCATGAATAAATAAAATGTGATTGGAAATTCCTGGGGAAAAATATCAAGAAATGCAAACATATACGCAATTTGCCTTGGCATAGAACAACATCTACATCATCATAGTGTGAATACTCTTTATTGATTTAACTCAAAATAGCAATATAATTATATTAGAAAGATGAGGAAATGTAAGGTAAAACTTTATTCAAATGATAAATCTTCATCTGTCATTGGATAATTAATAAATATCTAAAATTAGTAAATCAATAAAGAACAGCAACCACGTATTTAGAGACATAGGCGTAATCACTTGAAAAACAGAACTCAAAATAGTTGCTCTTGGGCCTGGGAGATAGGAAGAGAATGGAGGAGAAGATATTAATTTTTTGTTACTATATCAGTATTATTTTATGTCATATTAGTATTATTTTATTTTATTTTTTTTAAAGATTTTATTTATTTATTTGACAGAGAGAGAGACAGCGAGAGAGGGAACACAAGCAGGGGGAGTGGGAGAGGGAGAAGCAGGCTTCCCGCTGAGCAGGGAGCACGATGCAGGACTCGATCCTGGGACCCTGGGATCATGACCTGAGCCGAAGGCAGATGCTTAACGACTGAGCCACCCAGGCACCTCAGTATTATTTTATTTTAACCACATGGAATTAATTTAGAATAACTAATTTATATAGAAGAAAAATGAAAATGTAAAATTAAAAAGTATGTGAGTATTGTAAGCACAAAACAAAATAAGCACAAAAATGAGATCAGTGACAGGGATTCTCCAAAATGCTTAAAGTTCTTGAAAAGACAAAAAATAAATACATAAAATTAGAAACTAATGGCAAGAGGGAAAATATATTCACAACAAATATGAATGTATATTCTTAATATAAGGAACCTTTTCCAGATCAATAAGAAAAGTCCAAACATTCTTATAAAAACACTGGCCAAGTACATGGACAAGTCACAGAAGAATTAGGAATGATCAATAAACATAAAAATAGGTTTAACCTCTGTAATAGTTGAATGTATGTATATTAAAACAAAGAGGGTACCCTTTTTACTCAGTATAAAAATTATAATGATCAAATCGATGGTGGGAGTTTAGTGATGTGAGAATACTCATAAATGATATGGGAAGAATTAATACAGCTTCTCCGAAAGCAATTTAGCAATATAGACAGTCTTGAAAGTGTTCTATCCTTTGAACTAGTAATTCCATTTCTAAAAATCTGTTCTGAAAGAATAATAAGCAATGGAGGGGCGTCTGGGTGGCTCAGTCGTTAAGAGTCTGCCTTCAGCTTAGGTCATGATCCCAGGGTTCTGGGATCAAGTCCCACATCGGGCTCCCTGTTCAGAGGGAAGCCTGCTTCTACCTCTCCCACTCCCCCTGCTTGTGTTCTCTCTCTCTCTGCCAAAAAAATAAATAAAATCTTTAAAAATAATAATAATAATAATAAGCAATGTAGACAGAGATTTATATATGTAAATATAGTGTAGTTTATAATGGTGAAAATTGCAAACAATTTAATTATAATTTCTGATTATTTATAATAATTTAATTCAAGAGACTATTTTAAGAAACTATGGCACACATGTTTTGCTGCCATTAAATGTCTTGTTTATGAGGATTATTTGACATTGAAGAAAAGCATAAAGTACACTGTTCAGGTTAAGAAATCTCAAATAGACAGAAACATGCTATATATTCCAAAAGTATTCATATACGTAAAAAAGAGTGAAACTATTCCAAGTTTTATATTCTTTTATGTATGTTGTTGGCATTTTAAATATTATCTGCATGTTTTTTCTCATTTTTCTAGAATGGATTTTCATATATGTATAAATTCAATACAAAGACTGTTTTCTTTCTTGCAGCTTATGATTTTTGCATTGGAGGACAGTAATTCCTCTACCAAAGTAATTGGTGACCTAGAGAGAAGAAATAGCCTCCTACTCAAGCACAAACGTTAGAAGAGAACATGTCTTTATTACTTGATTTTTCCTCATGATTCCATTATCTACCAGCCCCTACCTTTACTTCCCTCTCTTCCTAACATCTCCAAGGTAACTAATTTCACTTTTTTTACTAATGTCTTCAATTAGGGAGTGATTTGGGGGAAAAAGAGATATTATGGACTTACTGGAAAAAATGTGTCCAACTTTTCCAACCCAGGATGGTTGTTTCCAGGCTTTCTGCAAAGTGTCACCTTGAGCTTCCTTTAACCCTCTGTCTTTCTACCATACCCATGAAAGCACTCTTTAAACATAGATAAATAAAACTATTTACCTCTTTCCTTCCCCTGAACACTGAAAATATTCAAAGAAACATATGAAAAATGATTAATTTTCAAATTTACATTTATACCCATCCTTTTCAGATGAGAAGATAATCACTCTTCCTTTCCTTGGCTCACTCTCTGTCTCCCCACACTACACTTACCCCTCTTGTCCCAGATCGTCTTTCCTTTCGGTGGCAAATCCTTCCTTCCCAGCCACAAGGCAGACATATCCTGCCAAGGTCACATCCTATGAGGTCTCAGCTGTGAAGTATACAGAACCACTGTGAGTGGCAAGGCTTTACCAGAAATGGCGAGGCTGGGCCTAGGGCCTGCTATGAACTGCTCCCTGGGGAGAAATCTAGCAGTTCAATTACCAATGTGCAAACAGATGGGGGTGGCTGATATTCCACAGATTGGGAGGCAATGTACCAGCATGAGCTAATTCAGAAGGAAGATTCTCTAGGTATAAATCAAGGCTCTGCCACGTCTTCACCTTACTTAACTCTAGGGCCTCAGTTTCCTCTCATCTGAAATGGGGCTCACATGACTCATATTGCTATTACTGTAGCCATATGACTGTAGGTCTGTACAAAGGATCAAAAGAACAATCCAAACAATTTAGTATAATGCATCACACAATAAATACTCAATAGATATCAATTACTATTATAAATTTTGTTATTATCATTACCTGGTTGATCTGGTGGAGTTTCTTTAACCAGATGCATATGGTCAGACAGAAGACAGTTGTATCGTCCTTATGTTTTCTGAGAAGCCAGAAGTCAGTGAATCACCAGAGTACAGTGGGGGTAAATACAGCTCCTGGGGTCTTAATGTGCTACTTAGCTTGACTAAGATAACCCTGGGTGAGCCTGCTAATTGAGGAAAGCTTGTGAGAGTTTGTAATGAGGCAACTAGCATAGCGTGGACAATCACAGAAAGCTTCCCTGAAGAAGAAACATTTAAAGTTTGAGTGGGAACGGACAGGTGGAGATAGAGGAAGAAAGATGAAACAGCAGTTGCAAAGGTATTGTGTGGGAAGGAGTAGAGCACGATAGAAATAAAAGGCCAACAGAGTTAGCATATGGTGGAGAGGGAAAAGTGGCTCAGGATGAGGTTAGATAGACTGACAAAAACTAAATCTCTCAGATGCCGTAAGCCATGCTGAGGTAGTCAAAACAAGACCTGGAGAGTGTGGAAGGGAATGGGAAAAGATTCTTCCAGGTTGATTTCTGGATTCCTTTTTACTTAGAAAAGTAAATAACCCTATTGATTCTCAGACTCATTTCCTGTAACCAGGCCAACACTGAGAAGTATTAGAAATGGAGCTAAAACGCTAAAGTGTAAACACACACATGCATGCAAAAAAAAAAAAAAAAAAAGATCTTCAGAGATTAGGAACAGGCAAATTAGAAGAGATGGACAGGTTCCTTGTCATCCCTTGTTGAAAGGTAACCCTGTGTGGTCCTCAGTGACATAGACGGGAACTAACTTCTTGCTTGTAAGACGTAGGAAGTTGAAGAGTCTGACTGAGGCCCAGAGGAGCTGCCAGTTTAATGGGACATAAAGAAATAAAAAGGATGAGGAAACGTAGAGCTTCTGGGATGCCTCTTATGCCTCCAAGAAATCTACGTGAGTAAATAAGCTTACTTCCCCAGTTGCTAGACTCAAAACAAAAGCAAGATAAAAGATAGAGTTACCACATGACTCTCTCACAGGAATCATGCACCTCTGAGGGTCCTGAGGAACAGGCTACAGGTTGAGAAAAATCTCAGGTTTACCCTTTGGATTAGGATATATGAGAAGACTCAGTGGGATCTGAAAGGGTTTGGGACACCTCGCACATCAGGCCCTTGAATCACTTCCTATTGTCCTACACCCACACCTGGTTTGATGACCAGGCTTAATGGCAAGGTATATACCTCAGTAGGGTTGAAATCCCATTTAGGTTTAAGATAGTGACTAAAGCAATGGAACAGAAAGGAGCCAGGAGTAGGCCAACTCAAAAAATTGCTGTTGCAGTGGTCCTATTAATTTATTTAATAAATATTTATTGAGTACCCCCTATGTGCCAGAATCTATTCTAAAGCATTGGGTAAGGGAGCAGTGAACAAAACGAAAACATTTACCTACATTTATCTTTTATTTTAGTTGGAAATGGTAATGCTGATTCATGGTGTGGCTTTGATGTTTGATTATAATAAGCAGCCAAATAAGTTTCTGCTTAATAATCTGTGTAAACAGAGGGACTTCAAGGCTTTTATGTCAACCTGTGTCATCTGCATACCATTGTACACATACAGTGAGGTGAACTCTGCTCTGATCAATGCATTAAATTGACCTGGTAAGGGATGCTTGGGTGGTGCAGTCTGTTGGTCATCCAACTCCTGGTTTCAGCTCAGGTCGTGATCTTGGGGTCGTGGGGTTGTAAGATCTGGCTCCAGGATCAGCACAGAGTCTGCTTGAGATTCTCTCTCCCTCTTCCTCTGCCTCTACCTGCTCCCCTCTCTCAAATAAATAAGTCTTAAAAATTTTTTTAAATAAATTGGCCTGATCAATCAGCAGACAGTTTGGTCTACACTATCCCACCATCATTGTGTGACTCTATCAGTGGAAAGAAAATTATCCATATTTTCAGAGTTTATCATATACAGGTTCTTATTTAAAATAGCAAGTTGTAAGTGTAATGAAACCTCCAAATTTCCCTAGTTATTTTCCTGAATATTTAGTACATAACTGGAATAGAAAAACTTGGTAACTCAAAAAACCACCACATAACCCTCAAGATTATTGCCTATTCTGTTTGGACACAGGAAGTGGAAATTATCGGAGCTCCCTTAGCTACTAATTTTTTTTCAAAGAAGCATTGTTGTAATATTTTGGAATGAGTTTTTTTGTTCATTAAGGATTTGTCAGAGATCAGTGCGTTTTTGTTAAATTACACAGTTTGACAAGTTCAAAAAATGGAGGAATCATAGGCAATGATGGTTAATTAATAAATAGTTAATAAATCATGGAATGGCTTCATATTTACTATTTATTCAGGAAACTTTCACTGACAGGCTCTTGTTTTTATAAAACTCAGAGCCTAGACTAGAATTAAAAAATAATCACATAAATATAAATACACATTATATTGAAATATAATTTTAAAGTATATAAAAGGCATAAGAAGTGGCATATATTAGGATAAAGAAGTCCAGAAAAGTGGTAGATTTGAGGAGGTCATAAGTTCTTTTTCAACACATGTAGAATAAGATGCCCATGGGACTTCCAACAGAGAGAGAGATGACATCAAAATTTGCAGATACACATCACAAGCTGTGGGTTTGTTTGTTTGTTTGTTTGTTTGTTTGTTTGTTTTTCCAGGGAAGATTGATATAGCACAGTAACTAGAAAGCAATCATCAATCTAATAAAAGGATCTTTAAAACAATCCTGAAACAGTTGTTGGAGGTATGTTACCTGGGGGCTGGAAGAAGTGGACTATAAACAATATATGGCCATAGCTCTGCTGGACGCATTCCAATCTGGCAAAGGCAGTACAATGGGACTGTTGCTTCCAAGTTGTTTTGGTTCTACAGATCAACATAGTGTGTTTGGCAAACAAAACGTATTGACGCTCTTTCAGGGAAAAACACAAAGATAAATACCAAAGGATCTTCATTTGACACTTCTTCATCACCACCACTCTGCTCTCCTACCAAGAAAGTATTACCCCAAGATGATAGATTCCTCTCAGAGAAATTACTCAGAGGTCTTGGCACAGAAGGATCAACTTCTGAATGCTGGGGGGCTAGCGCATGGTCCTAGGAAAGTCACAATGAGCACTCGAATCGAAGTGAAAGGGTCTGAACAGAAAATGAAGGCAAAATACTTTGGCAGAAAAGGCAGAAATCAGAGTATTTTCTGAATTTCTACCAATTTGGTGGAAAGCCAACTTCTAAAATAGTAGCTCTTCAGTAAGCAGGTTTTGTACTAGCTCTGTAATAGAAAGCTTAAAAGATCATTTACTAATCTGAATTTCTATGAAGAGAAGCACAGCTACACTTGCGGGCAAGTGCTTCCTAGACCATGAAAGATCTTAAAGGTACCTGCTCACACTTTCAACTGTGATGAGCTGGTGAAAACTGACTCAAAACCTCAGCACTGGTGTCGTGAAAGATGTTTGACAGCCCTGGAGTTCAAAGACTGATGTGCTTTCTTCCACTGGCTATACATATAGGAACTAAGTAAAAATCTTGAAAGTGAAATATTCTGAGAATAGGATCATTCACTTGATAAGCTTATTTTGACTTCTTGGGAAAGAAAAGGGGGGAAAAAGAAAGAAAAAGAGATTCAACCTTTATAGTTCCTGCTGCCTTAAAGGCAACGATACTAATTTGAGTATAATTCAATTTCAAATAGTTAAATTCATATAAAAATAAGAGAGGAAGAGAGAAAAAAAAAGAGAGGAAAGGAGGAAGGGAGGAAGGGGAGAGGGAAAAAGAGAAGTCTTAACATAAAGTTATTAAATTCCTAATATTGCAAGGAGCCTGAGAAGTAGTCTGGCCCTATTTTATCACCAGTTTGGTAATCTCTTCTTCCCCTATATTGTTCACCTATCTTCCTCTTGATCAATCACAATGAAAAGGAAGCCAGGCTCTTTTATTGTTAGATACATCTAATTTATGATTCAGTTTTCTCCTTATGTTGAATTTAAATCAGCCTTCTAATAGCTTTTACTCACTTGTCTTAATTCTACCCCCAGACTTACCAAGATATGTCTATTTCCCTTTTCTCATGAAAATCCTTCAGTAACTGAAGCCTAAATCCTCAGACACTCAGAACCTCGATCCATGAACGTACCCATCTTAGCAGAAGCAGAGCAAGCAGAAGCAGACCATTCCTCAAAGGGAATGCAGCTTTGGGAGCAGGCTATGACATCATCCTGATTAGAGAAAATGTTGTAGCTGGACCCCTGTGTTGTAGAGCATTTGTTAAACATTAAACAGTGAGGCCCATCTCCACAGGGAAACTAGAAACAACTGCAAATGGGGTCAGACTTGCCCAAGGGAGCCTGAAGCAGGAGTATTCTGACATGAACAGGAAAGATTGATGTCTCCGATGCAGTTTGTAAGGCAGTATCTTACATTTGCAGTTGTTCAGCAACACTGGAATAGTTTGAGTCTAGTGAAGCTGAAGCAGAAAGTCTGCACCCAAAGGCATTGTTCTGTCCTGCCCAGAGAGAGGGGGGACTAAAGAATTCATGAAGAAGCCTGGAAGATGGTGAGCACTGTGGAGCATCCAGCTCAGGGCATCTCGGAGGTAGCCCTCAAGATGATGGATGAGACCTGCAATGTCCCCCGAGGGACAGCAACCCTGGGGATCTTAGTGAACTCAGAGCTCAATCACAAGAAGGGGACCCATGCTGAAGAGAGTGTTTTCCTTACCAGAAAGGATGACTTTTGTTTTCCTTCAAAATTTCAATGACAGGTTTTCAGGTGAAGTTGAAGTTGTGACATAGGGAACAGAACACAGGGAGCAACAGATTTAGCATCATTATTTTGATTCTGTGATTAGAAAAATTATCCATTCATAAACCCATTGGATAAAGGGGAGGGAACAAAATATTTGAGAAATTAACTGAGATAAAAAAAAATACAACCATAGATCCAGTCATATAGGACTAAACACACATGGATTGCGATGATGTCAAGAGGCAAGTTACGTCTAATGGGAATGTCACCAGGCTGTAGGATCTCTGACGGACACGTACATAACCCTAGTGAGAGAAAGGGATAGGAGTTGTGTAGGCCCAAACATCAGTTTTGGCATAACCTCAATAATATTGGTACAGCACCTACAGTAGGAAAAGCTGATGATATTTTCTATAGCTGTATGATTACAAATGAAATGTTATTAGAATTAGGATAGAAAGTTTTTCAAGTAAAGCCAAACACAAAAAATTCTTTGCATTCATAATACTCTCCTTTTTGTTTTTTTTTAAGATGTTATTTATTTATTTGACAGAGAGAGAGAGAAAGCATAAGCAGGGGGAGTGGCAGGCAGAGGGAGAGGGAGAAGCAGGCTCCCCACAGAGCAGGGGGAGCCTGATGTGGGACTCAATGTGGGACGCGTTCCCAGGACCCTGGGATCATGAACTGAGCCAAAGGCAGTCGCTTAACTGACGCCCACGCGCCCCCATAATACTCTTCTTGAAGTAAAAGGCGGTAGGTGGTTTTTATGTCACTAAGTCAGGCAACATTATTCTCAGAAATTACGTCTTTTGGGTTGGTTTCTCAACTCAGAAATGAACAAGCCCCTGATAACCCTGTTTATATTTGTCCCCAAGAGTAATTATATTTTCCATAGAAATTAAGCAGAAGGAATTCTAGTTCGGTCTGGGCTTGTGTTCTGAATGGGGTGATAGAAACTCAGGCATCTGCCATGTGGCCTGAGAAGCAGAGGAAAAGCCTTCAGAGGAAGAAATTTGCAATGGGAATGCAAAAAGAGGCAAATAAGAGGTACACAGAGTCCTTTCTAGTTTATGGTTTTATTTTTACTTTAGAGTTGCAGTTATTCTCCAGACCGAGGTCCGATATATGCCTTCTGGTATTTTTCATGAGCTACCTCTATATTCCTTTAATAAATGTCTCTCTTTTTCTTTATCTAATTTAGGTATTTTTTGTTGTTGTTATTGATAACTAGAGTTCTACATACTATAGAAATCTTTTGAGCAAGATTTTCCATAGAACTAATTTCAGATGTAAAATAAGCATTTCTTACCAATGCTTCCTGGAGTTAGTCTGAACAGCCTAGCATAACCCTGGGGTGGAGTGGGGGGGAGATAAGCCTTTCAAAGAAGGCTTCTGGCAGAAGCAATCATGTTGATTCAATTCACTTTAACAAACATACTCATACTTGAAGCACGTGTTAGGTGATTGGTTGGGACGCCTATCTGGGTGCTAGAGTTTCACTGGTAAACAAGATGCAGTCCTAACTTACAAGAAGACTATAAAGTCTATGGTGGAGACTACAGAGGAAATATCAGTGCAGTGTGGTGAGTCCTAAAATAGGAGTAAACCTGTATGACAGCACAGAGAAGGGACATCTATGCCTTTTAGAGATCTAGAAGGGGTTTCCAGGAGAAATGAGGCATAAGACGATATTCGAAAGATAAGTAGAAGGTAAACCAGATTAAAGAGTTAGGGTACAGTGAGCAGATTTCTAGGCCACAAGTAAAGTGTGTTCTAAGGCTTATAGGCAAGAGTTAGAATGGGTAAGTGGGTAAGTTTTCAGGATGGCTGAAGAAAATTTAGAGCAGAAGTGTTGAGAAATAAAGCTAAAAGGATAGCAAGGTCCAGCTCCAATGTGAGGACCTTGGATTTAATGCTGAGGCCATGGGATATCTTTGATGAATTTCAAGCAGGAGTGTTACATGATCAAGGTGTGTTTTAAAAAGATCGCACTCTCCTAAATGGGTTGGAGGATGGCAAGTCTGCCTTCAGAGACCTGGAGAAGTAAACTGGTTTACTAATCCATGCAAAACATGATGATACCCAGGATTAGTAGATTAAGCATGAGGATTGAGAAAATGAAAAAGCACAGTGAGCTTATCACTAGGGCAATCTGCCAGGAAGACCACCAAAACATTTGAGATAAAGGGTCTGGTCACTTCTTACCATGATCTGAAAACCAAAGGCTTTGATACCAATTGTAACCACATCAGAATATCTCAGATTGTTTTCCATTCCAGAAGAAAACCTAGTGTTGGTAATTTTTATACTTATCTGAGCCTCAAAGAGCTCCAAGACTGGATTGGAAACTTTACTTAACCACTTTACTGCCACAGAAGTTACAAAGCCTGAGGCCGGCCATAAAGATGTTAATTTAATGAATATTCATAATCAATAAATATTCATTAAACAACATTTCCGTTCCAGGCATGCTGTTGCTCCTGGCAGGTCCCGCCTGCATGGCAGAGTGCACTTGTTAAATGAGTGTTGCTCATCGCGGAAACACCTTATGGGATTTCATCAAAGAAGCTGCATTCATCTACAATACATACAGATGTGTAGAGACAAGTTTGAACAAATTCTGTACAAAAGAAAAAAAAGGCTTTTCCTCTTTAGTACAATGCTTGTGTTTCACACGTCAAATGTGTGGCCAAATATGTGAAATTCTATGGGGGAAAACCAAGTAGACTTCAAAGGGTTTTATTTCTGTCTCTATATGCTAGGTAAATGCAAAGGCAGTGGTCCCTAACCAGCTCTCTGGCTGACTGATAGAAGCCAGTTTTTAAATGCAAATGGAGAGTTGTGAGCATAAATGTTCGAAAAAATATTTTTTTCATTGTATGATGGCTTTGGAGAAAGCCATCCATTTAATGTTTCATGAAGTAGCTATGCTGCTCTATACATTCCAATTGGAGGATGTGTGTTCTATTAAGATAAATTATTTTTCTAAAAAATGGAAACCACTACACATAAATGTTTCTTGTTAAGAACCCAGAAGAAATCTCGACCACCACCCGAGGAATCTTCACATATTCTTACGCACTGATAATAACTTACAAAACCTACTGAATATTGACAGTAAACAGATAAATACTTCTATACAATGTCACTTGCTTCCAAACTTCCTGCTTGATAATACTGTGTAACAACAAGTGTATTCAACAACATTTTTAAGATACGGCAAGCCCCTTGCTTTCTGTTGATTCCATAGATGGCCTCCAGGAAATAATTCTGCTCCGTTGTGTTCTAAAAGTCTGATGAGCTTCCAGTTAGCAGATAGTCATGTTACCTCCTTTCTGAGACCTCAGATTCTTCCCTCAAGCCGGGATATCCACAGGCATTACCCTAATTGGTGGGCAGATGAGCAGATAAAAAAACTTCAGGTGTTCTGCCATCATGCTGCCAATTCAATGAAAAAGAAGTTTTGCCTGGCAAAAAGCATCTTTAGTCCTGGACCTCAGGCCCTTTCAAAGAGTGAGCCAAGTACAGAAGTCTCATAGAAACTTAAATTCAATGAGTTTTGTTTGTTGTGGTGGCGGTTGTTGTTGCCATCATTCCTTTTCATTATTGTGTAGGTCCTTTCATAAAACTCCCCTCCACCTACTCTTTGCCATTTTCCTTCCAAGAAAATCTTATGAGAGTCTGCCTGTAGAGGTAGGTTTCTCCAACTCTCACGATTTAACTTTTTATTTTTTTTCTTCAAATCTTAGAACTTTGATTAATTCTTTCCTATTTCAGGTGAAGTACAAAGGTTCGTGATCCAGTTGAGACAGCACTGGCTGCCATTCGGCTTGACGGTCTCTAGTTAGAAAATGTGAGAGGGGAAAGAGGTGGGTAGGAAGGACCTATTGCTTCAAGCCTACAAATGGAGCAAGAAGTCTCAACTAGGACACACTCTCAAGGGAAAAATGATATCCTTATATTTTTCTGTCTTTGCATTTGTTCTGAGTGAGCCTTCCCTTAACAATCCTCATACCACCTTATTTTCCTTTTAAAAAGGATAATGTAGAAACCACAGGACTCTCATAACCGAAGTAACTGCCTGTCAAATTCAGGTCACTAATTAGCCAAGATGCAACAAGCACTCTCACTATTGGGCACTTGTTATTCCTCCGAAGGAAGCTCTAATGGTCATCCTATTACCTAAGCAATTTTAATTGCATCTTGTGGCATACCATTAGTTTTATTAGTGGGTTGCTTAAGCTTGCTCATGAATAATAATTATAAAATACAATAAATTTTTAAATACAAATTACAAGGAAAGTGAACTCAAGTACTTTTCCTGGAGATGAATTTTAACCCAGCTTTGTCTACAAATTTAATTTTCTTCAGTTAGACAATTGAAAGTTACAGTGGAAAACTTCCATCTAATTTGGCTCCATGTGACACTATATTTTACAAAATTGTATTTTAAGGGAAGTATAATGAAATGACTTGAAAACTATATATTACTCACAGTATCTGTGTTATAATGATGACTTTGTCTAATTACAAAGGTTCTTTGATCCTAGATCTTGATGATCTGTGTACCTTAGCAATTCACAGGTTATTTCTTGCTCGTGATTCACAGAAAGATAACATTTTAGAGGACACTTCAAAAAAAAAAAAAAGGTTAAAAAAATAAAGCTAGGAATATCCATCCTGTCTCATAGGACAACTCCCTAGTCACCGAAAGTACTGCATCCCATGTAACAAAGATCATTTGTTTAGAATGCCACGTGAATATTGTCTTCTAGAGCAATGCAACAAGGTGGTAAGGATGAAGGAATTGTGTTTTTACATTCAAATCCTGTGTTGCTTACCTCGAATCTTACCCAATTCAAACTGGTAGCATAGAATTAAATACGATAATATTTTTGTTGGGGTAAACAGTCTTTCTGTAGATTAGAATTCTAGTATTTTTCAAATGTGATTCCTAAAGTCCTCTAACCAAAAACTTCTCTCAATTTTACTGCTCTTCTCCAGTATTTTTTTCCTCAAATAAATCACAGACATTCTTGCCACTTTGACTTGGCTCCAGATGTGTCTCTCCCCACTGTTTGCTCTCCATTTATCTAAGCCCAGGAGCTACAAACCCAAAAGTGTGAAATGGCAGCTTCTAAGCCACTAAGGTATCAATATGGCTGGGGAAATGGAGTCAGATTTTTTTGAGCATTTGTGCTCACAACTCAAAACAAAACCAAGCATAACAACAATGACAGCAACAAACCTTACCAACAGCACATGTTTTTAGCTTATTTTACCCCATGAGGAGCCAGCCAGTGGTAACCCCAGTCTAAATCCTATGGCTCACAGCTTGTTAACTCTTGAGGCACCACAGAAGATGGAGTCAAACAGCTGAAGCATGGCGCGTAAATAACAAGATGGCTTCAGCTCTCTGGATTCTGATATATGTGGCTTGGAGAACCAAGGACATAGAAAAAAGTGATGTCAGAGCTTGTATCCTGAGGGACATTGTCTCTTATTCTCTCAACATCTTTCAACAGATCCTATCCTGTGGTCTCAGGATCTTTGCTGGGCTTGTTTGGAAACATCACCTTCAAAACCAAATAACTTTTAATTGCTGTCATTACCAGGTTACTGATACAACATATGACAGCTATCAGCCAATCGTGTCTATCATATATTTAATGGGAAGCCTTATCAGCCACAGAGGAACCTTAATTAATTAGGTATTCTCCATTGTAAAGTAATACACAACCATTCAGATCACACTTACATGAGATAAGCAGCATGAGTCATAGTACAATTACATACTGGTTATGTGAATGGAGAAACTGAGACTAAAGTTAAAATGATTCATTCAAGGACACAGAAATAATCAAGGACAGAACTCAGAAGGGAACTCGGATTTTCCTGCCCCCTGTGCTGGTTCTCAGAAAACTCTGCCATTACCACCACGGACAGCAATAGCATTCAAAGGCCCTTTGGAAATATAAATGTTTTGCATACAGATTTAAAATTCACAGAAATTGAATTTTAAAAGCAACTGCAGGACCTAGTAGAGATAGCTGACTCTGCTGACTGTAAACTGATAATCTGGTTGGTTTTCTAATCTCCATTCTCTATGTTCCCCTAACTAAAGGAACAGTGGCATCCATAACACCATCAAGCCTCACAATTTGCTTCTTTACACAGATATATTTTGGAAAGATGAAGTATGTATGTCAGTTTGCAAAACAGCATGATTCTGTTAGCCTTTGCTCGCTTTATCCTGAGCCAAAAAGGGGTAGATCTGATAGCATCTGTTTCTACTACCCATGCTATCCCAATCATCAAAAAAGCATAAGGGTTGGGAAGGAAGTTCTGAAAGCTTTCACATGCCTGTTCCTTACCAGGAAAACCACTTTTTTTCCATGCATTCATTCCATTTCCCTTACTTTTGTCTGACTCACATGTACAACTGGGAGATAACTTAGGAGGAAGTCAAGGGGAAAAGATCAAGGGTTAAGGATTGTATTAAGTTCTATAATTACCGAAAAAAAAAAAAAAAAAGATGTCAACTCTTCTGAGATGAAAGTTATACAGAAAGGTCTTTAAAAAGAAAGAGAAAGAAAAAGAAACAATCATCCTTAGATCCTCTGAAAATTGCATTAGAAGACATTGGACCAGACATTAGAAATTTAACTTCACTGGAAAATTTCTGGAGACAGATCAAAATGTCTTAAAGTGCAGAGTAAAAAAAAAGTGAAAAAAAAAAAACATGTTTATGACATCAGTTTCCTGGTGGAAAATGGACATGGAGGACTCAGGATTTCTAAAACTAAATGCATACAGTGGCATTCTCTCCTTGATGTTGCTTTTTGTTTCATTCTCCTTTAAGCAAATCCAAGAGTAATTTACCAATAACGAATGGGAAAATATGAATTTATTTAGAGAAAAGAAAAATTTGTGTAATACAGTCAGACCATTGTGCTTAATCTTCCACCTCATGTAGCTCAACATATGTGGCAAGAACATGGACAGAAAGTCAAAGAGAGGCATTTAGAGAGGAAAAAAAATTTTTTTTTGTTTTGTTGCATATGACCTTGAAGAATCTGTCAGCATTCTTGACTAATTAGCAATGTTAAAGGATATATAGGAATATTTTGAGCATTGGATTATTATGGAAAGTGTGTTGCAAAGCTTGTTAATAGGAAAATAATCATAGAGGTATAAAGATAACATATTTGATTTATGTTTTGGAAATAAATTAAATATATAGAAATGGACAGAAATTGATAGTTTCAGCAACTGTGTATTTTTTTACAAATATTAATAAATCTATATAAAATAAAGGCCATCTTAAACCTTAAAAGGAGTTTAGAACACTATGAATATTTTCCTATTAACAAGTTTAGAAATCACTTTCACTTTCCATAATAATCCAACGCTCAAAATATACCTGTATATCATGTAACATGGACAGTGAGTTAAGGTCAGTGTATTTCTCAAGGTTATACACAACAAGCACTTGTATCTCACTCTCTTTATACACTGGGATTAGATTTATTCATACATATTCAGATCTGATTCCTCTACTCTTACAAATCTTTCACTTAAAACTTTCAGTGCCATGGGCACCTGGGTGGCTCAGTTAGTTAAGCGACTGCCTTCGGCTCAGGTCATGATCCTGGAGTCCCGGGATCGAGTCCCACGTCGGGCTCCCTGCTCAGCGGGGAGTTTGCTTCTCCCTCTGACCCTCCTCCCTCTCATGCTCTCTGTCTCTCATTGTCTCTCTCAAATAAATAAATAAAATCTTTAAAAAAAAAAAACTTTCAGTGCCAGATTCTTAATATTGGAGAATAGCCTGATCTAATATACATGATTTTGCTTTATATTTATTATTCACAGCTCTTTCTCTTTCCATCTGAAACTTAGTAATAAAAATCTAGTAATATGAGCCAATAACTTTGTGACATTAAGCCATCTGTCTAGCCTTATATGTTTTGACTCAATAACACAATCAATGACTTCCCAGAAAATTAACAAGAGGTTTTCACAAGGGATGGAAGGAAACTTGTGCTTAATTATAGTCTTTGGAGAAGTTAACAAACATTAACCTCCCAAATGATACACGTTCCTAATACTAAATTCTTACATACTGTACATACATCTATCATTATCCTCTATGTGTGGTCATAAATCCTCAGTATTTACCCAAATATTTTAGTGCAGTATCAAACTAAAGTGTAAGTGTGCAGAAAATGTTTCTGGGTAAACTCTCTAAAGTGTATATGCATGCATGGCATTTGGCACATTTTGTTGCAGCTTTTAGCATATTTGTTAAAATTTAATAAAATAAATATGTTTCATAAATGTGCCAACTTCCCAAGTCACTATTTACTGAAATTGCTCATTCAGATAAAAATAAATCCAGTTATAGAGTAGCCTACACATAAATGGAATGTTGTGTTTGGATATATGTATCTTTTTGTGCCAGCCCCCTAAAAACAACTTCCAAAGATAAAGTAATGAAATTGGAAGGGAAATGGCCACATTGCCCTATCTTGCCCAGGTGCTGATAGAAATCAGACTGGTTCTGACAATGCATTGGCACTAATTCATTATGAACTCAGATCATTTATGGGCACCATAGTCTAAATATACAAGCTAAACTACTCTTTATAGTTAATGTTTCAAGTGAAATTTTGGTTGCCTATGCTTACAAAGTAATGTAGAAGCAATCATTTAAATAATTCATACCAAAAGAACATATTCTTCTGAAAAAGGTGGCTGCTACAAAGTAAATTTATTTCATATTTTACTTAAATTATTAAAATAATTATTCCAGTCCATTTCATAAGTATAGAAGAGAGGGAAAAGTTGCTTCAGGATGTGACCAAAACAAAATTTCTATATATCTGTGAGTCATTTAATTATTTCTGAAAGATTAACATTTTGGAAATAAACAAATTCAGTTTTCATTATTTAACTGATTTTAAGTATTTGGAACTTGCTTAGACAGATTTTATGAAGTAAATTTTCATTGCTTTTTTCCAAAGCATGGAATTTTAGAAACAAACAAACAAACTTGGACCGGAATTGTATCGTTTCAAAAAATATTTTTTTATGCCAAAAAGAGAAAGGACATTGGAATTTCTAGTACTTAGTTTTGATTCACATTGGATTATCTTATATGCCTGTGTGATTGTGAAAAACTGTACTAACCTTTCTGGGCCTATTTCAGTGAGGAAGATTATTATAAGGAATAAGAATAATTTAGGTGATGGGCATAGTACAGAATCCCACACCAAATAGAAACTCAAAAAATGATAATTATTTAAAAATTATTTTTTGTTTTCAAGATATAATTTATATAATAGGTAATTTAGTCGAGGTTGTCAACTAAAATTTTAAATATAAAATCAAAATAATTTAATTAGTGGATTGCTAGAGTCAACAGGTAATATGAACAAAAAAAGGATTTTAAATACATGGGGTGCTGTCCTTGTATTTCATATTATTTTCAGCTACAAAGTTTTTAATTGTCTTCCTGTAGTCACAGAGTGCTTATACTTTGTGGGCGTGACATAGTGAATCTCAACTTTCTCAATTCCTGACTTTCTTACATCTGCATTTGTAATAAAATGATGTTAATAGAGTTTACAATTGCAATTTATAGAAGGTAGCATATCCAAGTAGATGTTCCACTGTTAGAGATATGAGTTCCACTTTTACTGTGTGATCTAAACCACAATGTCATCTCAGACCTGGAGTCCCTTGAACTCTTCTAGGAACCCTTCGGTCCTATTATGTTGACTTAGTTGGCCTCATTTCTAACTTATGTCAGAAATTTTACTGTTTGAGGGATATAGCAAATATTTTTGACAAAAATCCAAGACCACCTAACAATTTTACTAAGAGTTAGCATAAGCCTCTTATCATAATCGCTATGGTTCTTAGATTAATGATGTAGAGAATTGAAGGAAACACTATTAAAATGACAAGGGAGTATGTGGAGTAGAACCAAGGATGTTTAATCTGATTGGAGTACCATTTATAAGTACTTAGTTTCACCATTTCATTGTTGTGATTTTGCAAGATTTTACTCTTAAAAATATCAGAACTCTTAAATTAAATTAAGAAATTATTATGAAAATGTTAGATGAATAAAAAGTTCCTTTTTTTTTCCTTTCAAAAAGTTTTACCAACCTGTCTAGCAAGGAGTTCAATATAGCACAAAGGTAAAGAGCTTGTGCCTTGGGGCCAGAGTGATGTGAATGGGAAACCCAGATCTGCCACTTGGGGAAATTATTTAACTTTGTGAGCCTCAGTTTCAGCATCTAGAACATGGCAAAATAATAGCATCAATTTCATTTAATCATTTGAAGATTAAAATAGATAATGAATAAAGTACTAGCACAGTGGTTGGCATATAGAAAACAACAAACATTAGTGATTATTATTATTAATGTAATTTTCCACTACTAGCTATAATTATGGTTCATTTGACCAAAATAAAATTTTATAGGCAACACGATTCTACTATACATTTTCAGGTAAAGATATATCTTATCAGTGGGACTTGATGACAATTGTTGCAAAATGAGGATTAAGCAGAAGATATGATGGCGTGTCTACGGTCTGTATTGAAGAATGAAAACACGTATGTTCAACAGCGCATTATTGTTCAGTGGGATGTCACTGCCGTGACAGGATATGAACTTCTCAATGTAAAAACAGAGAGATGTGATCTAGCCAGAACTGCCAGATCATAATTTTTTTTTTCCCATTGAAAGGCTTAGTTGTCTGCGTCCCCTAACACACGGCGAAATATACATTGTCAACATTCCCTTTATCAGTGAAAATTTAAGGAAAAAATAAAGTCCATGCAAAATTGAGTGGTTCTAAAGCAAAACACTAAAAAGGGGCTAACTAACACATACTCATTATTTTTCTCTAAACTTTACTGAAATGACCGACTTTGAAATGGCTTAAGGAAGTGAATGTCTTTCTGTGTGTCTACTACAATGGTGTAGTAGTCCCAAAGATAGCATGCAATGTGGTAGTTGCTATGGTAACAAGATGTTTTTCATTGAACAACAGTAAAAAAATGGCATATAAATAACATATGTACAGTATATTGTCTTTGAGTGAATGACCTTTGCCCTTGGACCGTAAGAACATGTTTTCTTCTTTTCTGAAATTCTTGTCTATTTTTGATGTGCATATGTATCTAATAGACTGGTAATCAAACTGCCCTCTTTGAAGCTATACGGGGTACAGATCTGTGGTGAGGAAATGAAAGGTGGCTCAACATTGTATATGTGGTTAAAAAGAGTTGATGGGTTGGAAATTAAAGCACTTGAGCTAGGTACTGCGCTGAACACATTTCACACTTTACAAGCCCACTTTGCAATTCAAACTTATAGTGGGATTATATTTTTTTAGCATTTGTTAGGAGGACTATTATATAGCAATTAGTTGTTTACACACACACACACACACACACACACACACCCCTCACAGCATAGCCGTAGGCAGAGAAGTTAAAAATCTCTTCTGTTTAGAGAGTTAGTAGTGCTGAAGAGACAAAGGCACTGCATTTGAAGTACCAGGATTGCCCGCCTAGGTTTATCCCTCTCCTGCTCTCTGGCCTTGGGCAAGTCATTTAGTGACCTTCTTATCTGTAAGATGGAGATAGGGCTAACCTATCACAGAGAATAGGCGAGGGTATCAAAGTAGCAAATGCAGATGAGACTGCTATGCAAATGCAAATCATTGTTCTTATCAAGTATTATGAAAAGAAATACTTAGTAGAGTCAAATTTTGAAATAGTCTGCCTTGCTTGGCTTTAAAATGATTCAACTATTTTCTTACTTCATGGTCAACTAGTCAATGTTACTCAGTAACTGTTGACCTTTTAGATTATAACATATAAACGTGCTAGTTTTAAAAATGTAAACTGACTTGCATATTTGATAGTATGGCAGATACTCTGAATGCTTCTGACTGAAATAATCATAATTGGAGAGTAAAATTATATGTTTGTGTATATGTGTATATGTGTGTATAAAATCTATTTACACATAGAGAATTATATGAATTACATATAATGCATGCGTATATATGTGATGTATTTATGTGCATATATATATAGAGAGAGAGAGAGAGATGGTACATATATTATACATCTAGATATTTTGTATTTAAGTCTTCTAGAGTTCCTGGATCCAATTCCAATATGGGAGGGGATCCACCTCACACAACTTTGAGCAAGTCTCAGACATCAACAGGGTGTCAATTCAATTTTGACACTGTCTACTCAGAGATAGCATCAGATTCCACAGGTTAAGGGTTTAGTCCCTCAAGACTACCCTCTACCCCTTACTTCAAATGCCAGTGACAAGCCCCAGGCTGTTACCTGTGCTTCTGACAGATGAGCTAGGTTAGAGTTTCCAATGACCTCCTCCTTAAGTTTGATTAATTTGCTAGAGCAGCTCACAGAACTCAGGGAAATACTTAACATTTACCAGTGTATTAAAGGATATGATAAAGATACAAATCATAGCCAGATAAAGAGATACACGGGGCGAGGTCCTGTAAACAAAGGAGTTTCTATCTTCATGGAGGTTGGAGCCAGATTCCTCCGCAGATGGGAATGTTCTGGGTCCCCAAGCATGGAAGCTCTCTGAAAAAAGGCCAAAAAGCTGTCCTTGAGTTTTTATAGAGGCTTTATTACTTAGTCATGATTAACTGAGTCACTGGCCATTGGCTGATTCAACCTCTACCCCTCTCCCTTCCTCAGACATCAGGGAGTGGGACTGGTAGTTGCAAGCCTTAATCACAGGGTTGGTCCCACCCTTGGGCAATCAGTCCCCACCCTTGGGTGGAGTCCAAAAATCATCTTCATTAATAATAAAATACCCATTGCACCTTTATTGCTCTGAAGGGTTTTCCAGATGAAGACCAAATATAGCTGAAAAATACATTTTGGTCATCTGAATGACCAAATATATATTTCTTATAAATCTTTATATTGCAGTAGGATATAGGTATATAATAGGCATCCATATATAGATATATATATATGTACACACACATACATGCATATATTTCATTATTGGCTTGGCACACAGATTCAAAGAAGCTAAGAACAATGTAAAAGCAGGACATTTGGGAAGGCACTTGGTTGGCCCTTGAGTTTCTGCCCAACTCTAGAAAACCTGTGATTTTTGTGTTGATGGAGAGCAGGGAAGAACAGGAAATAAACTGTAGGATGAAACGTCTAATAAGAAACCCATTACATAAGTAGGATCTGTGAACACTACAGAGTTAGTGTATAAGTGAACAAGAAATAAAGTCAAGCTTCAAAGTATGAGTATGCAATAAAAGACTGTAAAGAATGATAACATGGATTTGAAAATGATCCAAGGACTCGTAGAAATAAGAATATCAGTAACAATACTGTGACTTTTATTCATCCCTTGATCGGAAGTCTGCAAAGCACACAATAAGATATCAAGAAAGAAATAAAATAAATACATATTATAAAGGAAGAAAAAACATTCATAGTTATTGAATGATTATATGATAGTCAAGATTGAAATTGCAGAAGAATCTTTATGTCAGTTACTAGAATTAATAAGAGGATTAGCAAGATGGCTCAATATAAAATCAATATACAAATATATTAAATTGTATTCAACAGCAACAATATATTAGACAATATATTTCAAATATAAAATACTCTATTTAATATCAAACTGTTAAAGTGCCTAGAAATAAATCCAACAAAAAAATGCAAGCTTGTGATATAAATCTAATTAAATTGAAATATAGCCAATGTTTATGACTGAAAGACTCAATGCCATAAAAATATATTTTCTTTAAGTTGAATGATATTCCAACCAAAACTCCAACATAAAATTTTATGGAATTTAACAAGCTGAATCTAAAATTTGCATGGAAGATTGAATGACCAAAAATAGTTTAGACAATTCTGAGAGAGAAGATCAAAGTAGATAGAATGACGATAAAAAATATTAAGATCTAATATAAAGCTAAGATATTAAGACAATGTAGTGACAAAGTGCTAAACAAATATTCAAATGGAACAAAACAGAGATATCAGAACAGACGTGTGCATATATGGAAATTTGATTTATGACAATGTAGACATTATAGATCACAGTGGAAAGAATATTTTTTAAATTTATTTTAAATAATTTATCCTAAGATAATTGGCTACCCATAAAAAAGTGAAATTGAATCCATAATTCATATATGTACAAAAATCAATTCTAGGTAGATTAAAAACTTAAATGTGATTAGCAAACTATACAAATGTTAAAAGACAGAGAATTAATATCTACAAATCATTAAAAAAAAGACAAACAACTCAGTAAAAAATTGGGCAAAAGAATGAACAGACATTTCACAGAGGGGAAAACACAACAGATTCTTTTAGCAATAGTTGCGCCTCGGATAAACCTCATTGGCTACGATACTGCCACTGCGCAAAGTGAACAGGTTCTTAATCATATGAAAATATGTTCCACCTGGTATCAAGCAAGAAAATTCAAATTAAAACCATCTTGAGGGCGCCTGGCTGGCTCAGTTGGTTAAGCGACTGCCTTCGGCTCAGGTCTTGATCCTGGAGTCCCGGGATCGAGTCCCGCATCGGGCTCCCTGCTCGGCAGGGAGTCTGCTTCTCCCTCTGACCCTCCCCCCTCGCATGTGCTCTCTCTCTCTCTCATTCTCTCTCTCAAATAAATAAATAAAATCTTTTTAAAAAAAAAACCATCTTGATATCTTTTCACATATACGAGATTGGGGGAAAAAACTGAAATGGACAATGCTGATATTGGCTAGAATGTGAGTTGACTGGAATGCTCATTTATCCAGGAGATGTGTATAATTGCACAACCATTTGGAAACAGTTTGGCATCACCTACTAAAGCTGGACATTTGTGTATTCTCATCATCAGTATACTCTCTGTTATATGCCGTAAAGAAAATCTTGTTTGAATCCATGGCAACTTTTTTTCTAAGTTTATGGAAGCTTCATTTAATATAACAAAACTTTTAGAATAGTTAAAATGTTGAGCAAGCATAAAATAGATATATGCATCAGAAATATCATAAAATGGAATATTATATACTAGTACAAAATTAAATTTCAGCTATATACATCTAGGTAGACTAAAGAAAAAATTATGAACCAATTGGAATATGCTTCCATTTATATCCATTTCAACCTAGACAAAACTGAACTTTATATTATTTAGTGTTTAATACAAATGTAAAAAAAAAAAGTAAAAACAAGTGGATGATCAAAATGATATTCAGAAAAGAGAATAAACTTGTTAGTAAAGAGGTGTTAGATTAAAGGATTCTAATTGACTAGTTATATTCTGTTTCTTTGGCTATGTGGTAGCTAAAAGGAAATTTATTTCTTTTTCTTTTAACTGTAATAGACACATGTTTTATATGCTGTCATATGTATATTTCATAATAAAGAATAACAAGATGTGATCCAAATTTAGTCTACTCCTACATTAATATAACACATAGTTATTGAATGCCTTTAATCTGGCATTTTATTGATGTTAAATTGAATAGATAATTCTGTTTTTTTCAAAAAGCTAAATATCTAGTATAGCTATAGACAAGCACACCAGAAATAACATTACAGTATTATCACAAGTTCCATGATAAACCTGTGCACAGAGAAAAGACAGTTAAACTGGTCTGGAGTTTGGAGCTTTCGTAGAAGACTTCTTATAGATGTGACAGCTGAGCTGAGCATTGAAAAATGCATGAAAAGATTTTAACCAAGAGAACAGTCCCAAGAAATGCATTCCAGGAAGAGCCAAACGTATGTGAGGAGGCAAACATCCTAGAGAAAGCAGGCTTTTTAAAGAGCTTAATAAAAGTGGTAATTTGTTGGCAATCACCATCTGATTGCCTAAGTCTTTTGAAAGGAAAAACTATTACATTCTTGAGGGGCAAAAAAAAAAAAAAAAAGAATAGTCTTAGAAGGTGTCGGACAGAATCTAGCCCTTTTCCAGCGTGGTGGCATGGTATATTCCTGTTGACGCAACACTTAAACAGGAAGCTACCAAAGGAATCAAAATTTTATAATTCATTTTTTAGCTTGATGTTATACCAACAGAGTGGGTCTGGAAAGTTGATTAGGCAAGAAACTTATGTTTTAAATTAAAACTGGTTAAACGTCTTGAAAAGATAAAAGGATTTAAAAAATTCTCTTCTACTGTCTTATCAGAGAAGTAGAGCTACTCAATAAAATAGAGGAAATTATATATTAAAAATAAAAACAAAAACAAGCATTGGAGGGTTCAGAGAAGGCTACCATAAATCAGAAATAGGTTCACAAGGAAGGCAAGAAGCTAAATTAAGAAATGTATTCATCTTAACTCTAACACATCCAACTCAAAGCATGGTGATTAAAATATTGAATATCTTAAAATGGGAGAGGGAGCTTACAAAAATTGGCAAAAGAACTGAGAAAAGTTTATCCTAGAGAAGGACAGACTCAAGAGTGAAGAAAACTGGTCTCCAGTCCATCAGTCTTGGATAATTACAGTGAAGTAAATTTTGGAGTAATATGAGGAAGAACTTTCTGACTATCAGATAGCCTAAATAGACGGTGCCTGGGTGGGGCAGTTGGTTGAGTGCCTGACTCTTGGTTTTGGCTCAGGTCGTGAACTCAGGGGTTGTGAGGTTGAGCCCTGCATCGGGCTCTATGCTCAGCACAGTCTGCTTCGGATTCTCTATCTCTCTGCCCCTCCAGTTCATGTTTTTTCTCTCTCTCTCTCAAATAAATAAATAAATCTTTAAAACAAACAAACAAACAAAACAACAACAAGAAAAAAAACAAGAATAGCCTAAATAGGAAATGAGTTTGAGTTTTCTTGGTGTGGTGAGATCTCTATCTCTAAGATTATCTTAGTAGAAACTAGATAGTTAATAGGCAGAAGTGATAATAGAGGTGTTATCAGAGGCAATGAATATTACAGTCTCTTCTAAACTATGGACTTTATCTTTTTGAGTACTGCTTTTCATGTTTTCTTTCCATATTTTTATTGTATCCATTTGTAACAGTGTTTCATGACAGAGAACTTTAAATAATGCCATTTCTGAAATGAATAAATGGTTGTATATAGAATTTTACAGAAATAGAAATACACAAATGAGCACAAGTTATCTCTTAACTCACATGAAGTTTATAATTTGAATAGTAAAGTGTGATAAGACATGAAATACCTTTTGAGATATTCTTAATAATAAATTGTCTCAAAACTAAATTGCTATAAAAGCCATGAAGTAATTTTAGTCCTTGCCCAGGCCAGTAGCAGGAAAATGGTCCAGGTCACTGCTGCTTCTGAATTCCTAGACCTAGCTGTAACTTTCCCACGTGGTAAGAATGTTGTATGAGGACACGCAAACCCTGTTGCTCAGGATTCCAGAAAAGTACAGAAAAAAATACCCTAAAAATATAGACTGTCTATGCAATTTATTTGTGATTATTGCAGAAAACACCAGGTTCGTGTGCATCAGTTGATGGGAGCCTACAAATGATAGTTACTACATAAAAGACCTTCACAACAGCAAATTGCACTTAAAATAAACCCAATACATTCTTCTGAGTCTTTAGATGACTTCAAATAGTTCAAAAAGTCAGTGAGAGTGTGCAGATTTAGTACATCACAGTGAAAAATCATGATCTAAAAATCCAACAACCCTGAAGCCAAGTATGTTTTTGCTTTCCTCTACAGAAACCAAAAATCATTCAAATCATTCATGTCCTGCATGAATTCAAGCTATAAGATGAGAAGAGTTATCCATGATTTCCAAGCCTAGGTGGTGTATTTCCTACTTGTTCTCCATCTTCAATTAAGCAGTGTTTGTTGATTTATATTCTGTCGGAAATGTTATATATATTTGATTAAAGGGTCTCCTAAAATTTCTCTTTTAAAACCATTGGACAAGATGATCTTTATGATCCCATACAGCTCTAAATTCCATGAGATCATAAACTGTGCCTGTCTTTCACACCTCCCATTCTCACCTCTCAGAATTGCCTAACAGTACTTAAGAAATATTGCTGTATAGATGAATGAATAAATAAAAGGTGAATTAATATAATTCATAGTGCTAGAGTTAAGTCCGGTAAGGCATATACAGAGCATTACCAAGAAGTATCTTTTAAATGTTTTGTTATAAACACAAGTTCATTCATTTATCAAAACTGTATCAAGTACTTTACGGTGTGCAAGTGCTATTCTGCAAGGGTGGAATACATCAGCAAACAAAGTACAAAAGCACAGACAATAAATAACAGACAAATAAATGCGTAGCTTGTAGAAGGTGATGGCCACTATAGAAATTAATCAGTAAAATGTGGAACAATGTGTAAAAGGGGCTCAAGAGGGCCCAGGCTGAGGAGGTGGTAGGTTTTAGCAATAAATAGCATGAGCTTGGAAGACTTCATTGAGAAAGTGACATATGATCAAGGATCTGAAGATGATAACCAAATCAGCCATGGAGAATACCTGGCAGAAAAGAGTTCTAGGCAGAAGAAATAGCTGGTGTAATGTCTCTAAGACAGGTGCACACATGAGATACACAAAGAACAGGAGATAGGACAATGTTTCTAGACTGGGGAGAGTAAATACAGGATAGTAGAAGATACAATTTTCTTAGTCGGCTTAAGCTGCCACAAGAGAAATGTACTGTGGCTTAAACAACAGAAATGTACTTCTGACCATTCTGAAAGCCAGAAATCCCCAATCAAGGTCCAGCAGAGATGGTTTCTTATGAGAGCCCTCTTCCTGACTTAAAAATGGCCAGCTTCTCACTGTATGCTCACATGACCTTTCCTTGTTGAGTGCATGCATAGAGAAAGAGAAAGATCTCTCTCTTCCTCTTCTTATAAAAGCCTCCATTCCCAGGACCCCACCCTGATGATCTCATTTTACCTTAACTACCATCTTAAGTCCTATCTCCAAATATAGTCACCTTGGGGGTTAAAGCTTCAATATGCGAATCGGGATTGGGGGGTGATCTCCATAGCACAGATCAACAAGATAAAGTTTGGGGGCAGAGCATATCATATAGGGCCTTGTAGACCATGATAAAGACATGGGCTGAATATCTGTGGAATTTTCTATGCAAGGGAGTTTTATAATCTGTGTTCTGTCAAGCCATAGAATTTTTTCTTCCCATTATTTTTGCCTTTTTACTTAAGGGCTGAAATGGCAAGAGACAAAAGCTAAGAAGATACTCAAACTTGAGTCTCAAATGTCAACTTTGAATACTGGTTTTGAATATAATTGGAATAATTTGCCTGAACTTATTAATTGAATTCTATATCACAAACCTTGGAATTAAAGCCCTTTAATTTAACATGCAAATCTATGCAGAAGCATGCAAAACAGTATTCATAAAGCAACTGAAACATATCTTCAGACTTTACTATAGGGGTCAAATAAAGGAGGCGGCAGGGAACACAAATTCTTTAAGGAGAGTTTTTGTATGACCTAGTATGCCAAAACATACAGTGGATGTATACTGGTAAACTGACCAGTTAAGCCAAAAATGAGGTGAGACACTGTTCAATTTAATTACATAAATTCCTACTGCATGCTTACAATGTATACTAATGGTCTAATAGGTAATGTACAAATAGGTCATGTAATTGTCACCAAGGATCAACTATTGAGCACATATATGCCAGGAAATTTTGGCAGGCATCCTGCCATTTAACTAGGAAGTTCCCTGTCTACTAAAAGAATCTAATTCAATTTTGTTCAATGTCATTAAGAAAAAAATAAATGTAAAGTATAGGAAGTAGTTACTGTTACACCTCAGAATTATTATCAAAGCTGAGTTAATTGTAAAAATTTTATAAGCATGTATTATTTTAAATCTTATAACAATAATAATAATAATAGTAATAATATCACCATCAACAGTGACTCACAATGTTTTATTCCTAAACCAGTTTTCTTTATGTGACAGAGTAACAGAACCTTCCCGCCAGTGTCCCCCCACCTCCCACACACACACTGCAAATCTATAAGAAGGAAAAAGGGAAGAAATTGCACTCATTTGTATATCAGTCCAAGCAGGACCTGAGAGATCAACTGTTTAATCTTCTCATTTTACAGATGAGGAAAGAGACCCAGAGAGGTTAAATAGTGAAATGTGAAATTGAGATGATTTGCTCTCACACAGATTGAATGGCTTTATCCCTATACTACCCACTCAGCTCCACATTTGGTCAAACAAATAAATGAATAATTTTTTTTTTAAAGATTTTTTTTATTTATTTGACAGTGAGAGAGGGAACATAAGCAGTG
This sequence comes from Mirounga leonina, assembly GCF_011800145.1. Taxonomy (NCBI): domain Eukaryota; kingdom Metazoa; phylum Chordata; class Mammalia; order Carnivora; family Phocidae; genus Mirounga; species Mirounga leonina. The sequence continues at coordinate 25,958,835 of NW_023270447.1, forward strand.
GGAGTGGGAAAGGGAGGAGCAGGCTTCCCGCGGAGCAGGGAGCCCGATGCGGGGCTCGATCCCAGGACCCTGGGATCATGACCCAAGCTGAAGGCAGACGCTTAACGACTGAGCCACCCAGGCGCCCCTAAATGAATAATTTTTTAAATGATTTCTGCACCATAAGACTGACTAAAATATACACTTCGCTGTAAGCTTTACCAATCAAGCACAGATTTCAACCCTTAAAAAGAGGAATAACATTTTCTCACGATGATCAGACTACAAAATTTCTCTCATTTATGTGTGTTCGCTAGGTCTACAAGCTATTTTATTGGTATTTTTGTTAAAGCTCACCCAAGAAAAGCTGTTTAGCCTTCCATCCTATTTCAGACACATCCAGCAAATCAGTTTTCAAACACTAAAGGAAGAGAGACATCCAAACAAAAAATTAGCTTCCATGCATAGATTTCTCTAAATGAGGAATTTCACACAAGCTGGATCTGTGCTCTTTATCTACACTAAACCATATTACAAAAAGAATGCCTTAAGAACAAAAACGTAAGGTCACAAAAGACCTTTGTTATGACCCCATGCACCCAAGGGTCATTGCTCTATTGCAATCAGTGCTTATTGTTACAGTAATAAGGTTGTGACTTCTGTAACTGTCATGAGTTATAACCCTGAAAGCAATATGAAGCAAAGAAACCAGCAAAGCTGACCCAACAAAGACGGATATAAAATTAGCACTGGACTAGAGATAACTTTATGCCAGTTGCTAAGGGCAACGTACAACTGATGGATAATGTAATAACACACATTAAGCCACACTTACACTAAGTAAGTTCACAACATCATTAATATCCGTAGCAGCAGGGGCACCAAGCTGACTGAGGTAAGCAAAGGTGTTGATGATGACTATACCTTAGGGAAAGGCCTAACCACTTAATGACCTGATAGGATGCATAACAGGAGGGGGGAAAAGGACACTGTGCTCTCGGCTTCATTTGTCCTTGCTTTTAACTTAAAGAGCCCCTGGAAGTCTGTTCCTCTCCACTGCTGCCACATTTTACATGTCCCTCCTACTGAAGATAAGGGATGTATCTTTCTTTTTATAATCTTACGGACATACATCATCAAGTCTCTTAGTTTCTAGTGTGTTCCAACTGCTCTTCCCCACACATAGGCTGTTTCTCTGGTATACTTATTATTTTTCTCTTTATCTCTTTTTTATTTTATCTCTTTTTCAGAAAGGTTGAAAACTAGCTTCTGTGAAGCACACCCCTGCCTGTCTTCTGCTCTACATCAGAATGGGGTTGGGTGTGTGGATGAGGAGAAGAAAAGAAAATAGAGTGTGTGTGGATCTTGTACAAGCATGAAGGCTATCTCTAGACAAAATCATGAAGGCAGAAACAGAATCTGGCAACCACCACCTCCTTAAATTCATCACTCCCTGTTCCGAGGTTTCCAGCCATGTGGTTAACTAGACCATCTAGTATGGTGTGCCAAATGTGGATCCTTCTTTGTCCTTCTTCCCAATGAATGCCCTCACCATCATCCCCTTAGGAGCCAGTTGATTTAATAACTTGATAGCTGTTGCTAATTAATTTGAATCATTTTCTGATAGAAAAATGCCTTAACTGGAAGGAGTGAATTAACCACAGCAACTTTAGACATTATGACTGAATATCTGAAATCTGGAGCAGAGATGGCTTGAACATGGGATATTCTAGCTTCCTTAAATAATACCCTCTAGCAGTCAGCAGTTCTATGTTCAGTAGGATGGACTTGACATATATGAAAGCCAGGGACAGAGGATGTTAGAACTTTTCAAGGACCTTAGAGATTACCTAGTCAACCACTCCTGCTTTGCATTTGAGAATTTAAGTAGCTTGTCCAAAATCAGATAGCAGTGATTGTAACCACAGCGGTCCTAGAGGGCCCTTAACAAATAATAACCTCAGAATCAGGTGAGCATTTTGAGATCTGTCGATGAAAAACATAGGCTCTGGATGTCAGATTGCCTAGGTTTGAATCCTGGGTCCAGCATTTCCTAAGGCTCTCTAACTCTGGGCAAATTACTTAACTTCCATGTACCTTTTTCCTCACCTGCAAAATTGGATTAATAAAATGATGTACTTCACTGGGCCACTGGAATGGCTATGAGGACTTAATAAAATAATAAATGTAAAACACTTAGCCTGGAACATGGTAAGTGCTCAATAAATTTTAGTCGTTATTAAAGAAATGGCTGAAAAGTCAACAGGGGTGGTCTGTACTTAGTGTTGTCTTCTTATCTCCTTTTATCTTGCCTCTAAGTCTTCCTTCTTCTTCTTTCTCTCCAAATTCATTGCTCTCTTCCAAGAATGCCTCAGTAAGGCCAAGATGTAGTTCGTGTTGTAAATGCAATTCCTAAAACAATTCTAGACACATAGGAGGTACGTGATAAATACTGGTAGAATAAATGTATACCAGATCTGAAATCTGCACTATCTCCAATAACAGATACAGCTGTGTTAAAATTTTTCAGAAAGGACAATGCCTCTTTCTTTCTTTTTTATTCTTTTGCTGTGACAATTTATTCCTAAGATATTTTTGGAAATCTGCCTTCCCCTCTATAATCTCCAATGACTAGGGCTAAATCACCTTTACACTTCCCAAGAAACTGGAGCCCAAACTGCTCTGTGCTTATAGCCTATAGGAAGGTGTGGCCATGCTTCAGGTTTGCTGCACAAAGCACACTGCTTTGTCATCTGCAGAAACTAATATTGTTGCTGAATTGAGTCAAAATCATTGTAAGCCTAAAGATCAGAATTGGAGTCTCAAGTTTACTATTAAACATCTGTGTAATCTTGGACAATTTATAGTCTCTCTGGGTCTTAATTTCTATCTCTATAAAAGTGAAAAATTAGATTAAATGATTTATTTCTTTTTTTAAGATTTATTTATTCATTTTAGAAAGATAGAGGGTGAGAGAGAGAGAGCATGGGGCAGGGAGGGGAGAGAGAATCTTAAGCAGACTCCACACTGAGCACGGAGCTCAACATGGGGCTTGATCTCACAACCCCAAGATCACGACCTAAGCCAAAACTAAGAGTCGGATGCTTAACTGACTGCACCACTCAGGCGTCCCAGATGATTTATTTCTAAGATCTTTTTTCATTCTAAGGACCCTAGGCTATTTAACTAGGAAATACAGTTGCTTTGTAACTAACAAGCTTTTATAAGTGTATGTTTGATATCCTGGAATTCCACTTTAACAGCATTTACTCTGAAATCTATGGAACCTCATGGTCTTTTTCCAGTTACAGTTTTGGAGGGACCACACTATTGTATCTTAAGAGACTTCGGCTCCCAATTCACTTCCACCTTAGAGTCAGAGTTACACTAACCGGAAGTCCTAGTTATAGGCCACACATTAACAAGGTTTACAAGCGACAAGAAACATTGCAAAGAAAATATTTCTGACATGATTTCATGCTCAGGAGCACAGCAGTTTTGTGGTTCCTATCCATTGGAGACATCTTACTGAGTATTGAGGACATAAGTTTGCATATCGTGAATGCTATTCATGAGGTAAGAACCTACCTGGCCGATTCCTTTATTCTTCTTTATTACACTCTGGCTCAAGTAAATTCTTAGTATGACCTAGAGGAAACTCACTTTCTATTCTCTCTGTACCTCGGTTTCCTCAACTATAAAATGATAATAACGATATCTATTTTATTGATTTGTTGGAAGGGTCAAGAGAAAATAAAACTGTAAATTCACTGTGTTAAACCCATTCTATAAAATGTTAAGTATTTTATGAGTTTTGAGCACTCAGTTATTCCCTCAAGTTTCTTTCTGTTCCAGTTTTACTCCTGCAACAAAATCCTAGGATCTTTAAACATAGGGATCACATTATTTACTATAGTGAAGCAAGCACTGAAAGAAGTAGCAGAAAACCTAGTACCACTCTGAACTGACAGTAGTCACTCTAATATGAGGCCTATAACCTTAAATGAGTATTTAGATTTTCTGAGACTTGTGTTTCAAAAAAAAAAATCTGTAAAATAATGATACAATTCTGTCTAGTATGACAATCACAAGCGATAACGTAAGTGAAATATTTTTAGCTGTAAATACCTTCTCGAATAAAATACCTAATTTTTGTTCTAAGACCTCAATGTTTAGTTCTGGGCACACATTAAGCACTAAATAAGAATGTGGCAATACAGACAATCGGAGTGGGAAAGAACCACAGGGACTAACTAATTCATTTTTCTTTTCAAGCGCAGAAATTCACTGATAAATTAATTTCAGCTTTCAAGGGTCATACTAAAACTTATACGTTAACATGTCGACTGATAGTGTACTTTGTTCTTCCAGAAATGTCCAGGGGTCTGGATCCACTTATGATGATACAAGAGTAGATAATCTACACAAGTTCCCTAAACCACAAGAAAAGTGAAATGATGGTGCGTTTACCTAAAATGATTTCTGTATGTAAAATAAGAAATTTTTATTTAAAAAAAAATGAAAGACATGATGGCACTAACACAACTCATGGAAGGAGAATAAATGGGCACTATGGGAATTTTGTCACATAATAGAAAACTCTTTGATATACAGATGATCATAATGAGACAATCCATCAAATCAGTTTGGGCATTGATTCTCTCATCACCTGTATGAGCTCCACTGTAAATTAATTTAACACTCATTTTATAAATTTCAGTCTTAGGACTGTTCAAAGCACTGAACCTGACTTTGTCTAAAAGAACTGCTTCTTCCAGTACCTATAATGTCTCTAATCAATCTGTTAATGGAGGCACCTCAGACTTTTAGTTTCAGCCAATTACTTATGAGAAGTTGGTGCACTGCCTCACTTAAGACAGCATAATAGTACTGGGGCAGATAATTTAAATCTAGAGCTTCTTAAGCCAGCTGCTTCATTAAGAGGTAAGCCAGTAACTGATATTTTTAATTTAACATTCTTTTCTAGAGATCTCCTATCAATCGGGATGTGTGCCACGGTAATACCCTCATAAAGGAAGAAGTCAAAACAGGCTTGAAACTGTGTAGTGGAGAAATAAAAGAAATAGATCTGGAGTTATTTTTCAGGATCCAAATGATTCACTTGGTAGTTACCAAATACCAACCCTAAATTCAAATGCTTTGAAATAGGAGGGATTAAGAGATTGTAAAAAGGATGTGGGGGTTATGGAAATTCAAATCAGCAGCAAAAAGAGGGGGAAATGGCTCCAAATAGGGCAATCTCTGAAGGTTAGAAAGATAATGAAAAATCAGATGGTATTTCTCTATATGAGTTTACCATCTGGTTTTTAGATGACTCACACATTAAAAGTTCATGCTGGACACCTTAGCTGATCCAGACGGAGATAAGACAGAGGAAGAGGAAACAATTAGTTAATACAAGATGGAATGCATTAATGTGCTCAGATACACATAAACAGAATGCGTACAATCACAGTTCAGAGAAGAAAGAGCATAGTATGGGTAGGTCTTCAAAAAAGACTGGCTAAAAGATTTTTCATCATGGTTAATTGGTTGCATAAAATATGATTTCTGGTATATATATATATTTTTAAAGATTTTATTTATTTTTTTTAGAGAGCGAGCGAGAGAGAAACAGCATGAGAGGGGAGAGGGTCAGAGGGAGAAGCAGGCTCCCCGCTGAGCCGGGAGCCCGATGTGGGACTCGATCCCAGGACCCTGGGATCATGACCTGAGCCAAAGGCAGATGCTTAACCATCTGAGCCACCCAGGTGCCCAGATTTTTGGTATATTTTAAGAGTGAACATTTTTAAAATAAAACAGCTAGATAATTTGTTAAAAAGTATCTGGAAGAACCTAAATATCATATCAATCTGATACCAAACAAATCCATTTGAAAAGTTGCTAAGTAAGATTTCCTCTGAATCAGAAATTTTATACTATATCTTCTACCTCTTGGATTCATATTCCGTTTCAATTACCATATACAATCATATCTTAATGTAACACATTCTGTGCTCATCTTCCTTGTCACAAAATGTAAATGAAAATGTAAATTGAAATGTTTTTATTAAATTTCCTTTGACTCCAACTTAGATTTAATAGTACACAATCGCTTTGGCTTAATATTATTCAATTTGAGTTATTTATTAAATATAAAAAGTAAACTACTAGAAATTATTTCTTAATGAATTGGGTAGATTATCATTTTTAATTAGTTCATGTATCATAAAAGAATACAAATTATTTGTAAAATGATAATGGAATCAATAACAATTCTATTCCTATTTTTTTGTTTGCTTTCAAAATGTATCTGCTGAGAAAATGTGTTCCTAGAAATAAGGAGATGTGAATAGGAGGAGTTTTATTTTAGCAATACTACTCAATTCTTTGAACATTTTCTGAGGTACATATAAATAATCACGTTGTGATCTATCATTTTTAATGATCTATTAGCTGACAATTCAATTAGATTTTTCCTCTATTTTGTTGAATGCCACAAATGGTTCCATAAATGCTATTATTCAGTCATTAGAATCTTTTACTTTCTCTGTTTCAGCAAAGAGTTTACTAAACACTTTACCAAAAACCTATTAAATAGACCTGTTCCTCTTCCACTTAGAGGCACCTTGTTTGACTTGGTAAATACAAAGTTAGGTAAAACTTAAAAATGCTCTTATATTGTCATACGTTTTAAATACAATTTCATCAAAAGCTTGGAGTCACTGATTTAGTTCATTCAGTTTATGGAAATTGCACATCATATAACCTGATTGGTATGAATTACAGCCAGTATTTATTATCAAACCAATCAGCCAAGTCAGATTTAATTTCCAGCACAGCAAACTGACTTGATTTTTCAATCCATATAAATAAGTTAATATTCATGCCCATGACAAGCAGCTAACATCTGAATTCTCCAAGTAAGTAGGTAAATAGATGATAGATGATGGTACATACTTAAGTCAAGAAAACTTTGTCATAAGTTTGTTACTGGACAAAATAAGCCAAATTGGTATTTCTTTCTAATGTTCTCTTCTGTTTGTTTTCATGAGTCTCTCCCTGAGGATTAATACATTCTTTAACAAAATAAGGAGATAAATAGGAAAGGTAGTTAAAAGGAAATTGCAACCATTCCCACTGCTCCACACTAAAGACATCCAAACACATGCCAAAATATTCCAATTCTAATTCTACATTTTTCCAAATAAGTATATACATCAGAAACAAAACATAATATTCCATGCATATAGGTATAATTTCATAGGTATTTTTGTAGCATAGATTATTGATTTTCCATGTCCATAAAGGGAGGTAATAATGAGAGAGTGCCAAAATGGCAGACTAACTAAATACATCACCTTTGCAGTATGACTTAATCATTAAAGTGACTCTAGTACTAATACTCCCCATTTACAAAATCCTTATCACCTTTGAAGTGTTTTCCCATCAGTATCAGCCCAGGTGCAACCAGGAAGCACAAACCACTCTTGCTCTTTCACAGTGAATGAATTTAATACAGTGAATTTTGTACATAGTTAATAAGAGAACTAAGAAGCCATGTAAGAGATGGTGAGGCAACTGAGAGATGGGCAGAAGCTGGAAGCTGCTACTCCCAGGGTTAGAGGGACTACAGGAGGAAGCGATAACACCAGACCATGGAAGAGGGACCTTCTGGCAAGAATGCCAACGCAGTGAGACCTGTCCTACCAGAGGTGGGACCTTGGGGAAGATGGTGGCTGGTGCAGGCTGGGACCAAGGCGGAGCCCCAGCCAGACATGCCGCCTAGAGAAGGGGAACAGAAGACCAATACCCAGGCCTTTCCATAACTCTCCTCATTGAATTTTTAAAATCCGCTTCCCGTTGGCTGAAACTATGAAGTCAGAAAACAAGGGAGCATTTACAGTTTCCTGCAACACAGAGGAGCAAGGAAAGAGCAGAGACTGGATCATAGAGCAAACACATAATTGGCAGGTACAGCATCCATCAATTGATTCTTGCAACCACTTTATGACCTAAATGACATATTCCAAGGATTCTTTGTTTCTTTATTTTTCACTTTTTTTTTTTTTTTTTAAAGATGAGGCCGTTGGAGTTTAAAAAGTTCAAGCTGCCAAGAAGAGTTGGATCTGAACCTCAAACTTGGGCCTTTTATTCTAGTCCTCTCTCAAGAACAAAACAGAACTTGGTATACCATTTTAATCTTTCAGATTTAAGCTTATGGGGGAAAATATGCTTTGTGGACATTTGGGCTTAAAATGAGGAAAGGCAACACAATGAAATGAGCTTCATAGTTGCCAGTGTCCTGTATTGAGATTATTCATGCTGCTTATGAATCAATAACCTGAGTATAGAATTTGTAATTACGTATATGATAAATATCTCTAGTGTTAAAGAAACTTTAGCCAGGACTATCATTCATCTTCTCAGCAGAGAAAGAAAAAGCCAGATTCACTAATGACTTAATGTTGCCCCAGCCTTGTAAGTAAGCTATTGCCACAAAAGCATATTCTCATGAGTATTCTCTGAAATAACATAAAGGTGGTTTACTGTGGAGATAGATTGGGGACGGTTTCTCTTACAGCCTCTGCTATAGCTCTTCTCTCTGCAGGGTAATATGACAGTCTAGGAGGGAAGAAATAATATCAACAGTAAAAATTCATAGGTGAGAGCCTATGTGTCCCTGAAATTGAGTGTATGTGTGTGTGTCTGTGCGTGTAATTGTTGATCTGCAATAACTATTGCATTATTAGGATGCACAGCTGAGATTCTATATTGCATAATTCTTTTGCTTTTATCACACATTTTATTCTGACCTGAACTTGGAAATTGTGAATCTTCCCGTAGAGAAAAGGAAAAAAAGAAAATGGCAGACACTGTTAGCCATTCCCTCTAAATACCGGCTCACCAGGCTACAGACCCCAGCAAATTTTACAGTATATAAAACGATTCTCGGCTTTGGACACCCAAGAGTTGTTACAGGCAAATATCTGTGTGATTTAATATCTTGCCAAGAAGAACCCTTGAAACCACGGGAAGCAGGGAGAAATATCACTGATATTCAGAATTTTTGTCGGCTGTCTGCTCTTGACACTCAGGAGGGGACATTCAGGGAATGTTGAGTTTGTGGAGAGGGTAACACAAACATTGCTGCAATTAATTATAGTCCTTTTCCAGGGCTTTGAGAACAGAATCCATTGTCAGAAGAGACTGAACTCCCATAGAAGGAAATTAATCCAACATTTTCCCAATGGTATTTGGGGCAATGCACATTTTTTGCAATCTAGGGAAAGTTTAGCATCTCTTATGAGTCTGAAACCTGTGAACAGTGAATCAAATTCTGAGATATGACTAACCAGTTTCTTCCAAAGTCATCCAAGAGTGATTGGTAGTGTCATTGACAATGATAATAGCGTTTATCCGAAGAACAGAAGGAAGCAAAATTATGAACCTCTTGTTTTCCTTTTTAATTAGCAATATTACTTGGGGCTCCATAATATTTTTTCATTTGCCACGAAGGATACCATGCTTTGTGGGCTATTATAAGTCTGCAGCCAGATCTCATTAAATGAGAAGAGTGGCTGTTCTCAATTAAATTTATTCTGTGTGGATCAAACCAAATTCCTTTCTGTATTAATTTTCTATTTGCTGGTAACAAATTGCCATAAACTTCAGTGGCTCAAAACAACAAAAATTTATTATTTCATAGTTTCTGTGGGTCAGGATTCTAGGCACAGGCTAGTTGGGTACTGTGCTGAGGGTTTCACAGTTTGAATTCAAAGTGTCCCCAGACCGTGATCTCATCTGAGGCTTGGGACCCTCTTCCAAACTCACAGGTTGCTGGAGTGGTTCATTTTCCTGTGGTTCTATGACTGAGGTCCCAATTTCCTTGCTCGTTGTCTGCTGAGAACCACTCTCAGTTCCTAGAGACTGGCCTTCTTATCTCTTGGCCCCCTCCTTTACAACATAGCTATTTGCTGTCCTCTGGGTCAGCAGGAGAAAATCTCTGTGATGCTTTATGACTCAGGGTGACTGGGTGGCTCAGTTGGTTAAGCATCTGCCTTCGGCTCAGGTCATGATCCCAGGGTCCTGGGATGGAGCCCCACATCACACTCCCTGCTAGGAGAGGAATCTGCTTCTCCCTCTCCCCCTGCCCCTCCCCCCTCCCCACTCATGTATTCTCTCGTGCATGCACACACTCTCTCTCTCTCTCACTCTCTCTCAAATGAATAAATAAAATCTTTTTAAAAAAATCCTGCTCAGACTCAAGGGAAGGAAATTATAGAGGGTGTGCACACCAAAGAGCATCTATCTTGGAGACTATCTTAGAATTCTATCTACCACAATTTTCATGAATTCATTTTGCAGATTGTATATCTTCGTGTTAGAATAATTGTAACTATCTCAGAAGACCAAGTATTTTACGTAAATTCTTGCTAGATAATGTATCATAGTTACCGTAAATTATGATTTTATATAGATAAAGTTTGAGACTGGTAAAAACGATCATAACACCTGAATATATTTATAAAGAAATATAATTGACCAACAAATAATGCATATTCTAGATTAAACCAAATATATGCAAATGTTAGGTGTTAGCTATATATTCCCATTTTGTCCATGATCAGAGAAATCCTCTATTACTCGTGATCACTTTTAATACATAAAATTCTAAACACAAGTAGCAGCTCTATTACTATGTAAGTAGTCACTGCATGGTATTATTTGGTTGTAAGCATATTTATCTAGGGCAAATGGTAAATGTGTACATATCTTTTTATTTTTTTAAAGATTTTTATTTATTTATTTAACAGAGAGAGAGAGAGAGAGAGCACAAGTAGGCAGAGCGGCAGACAGAGGGAGAGGGAGACGCAGGCTCTCTGCTGAGCAGGGAGCCCGATGAGGGGCTCGATCCCAGGACCCTGGGATCATGACCTGAGCCGAAGGCAGACTCTTAACCTACTGAGCCACTCAGACGCCCCATATGTGTACATATCTTTAAGGTCACAGAGTAAGGACAAACCTAGAAGTTTGACTCAGGATCAAGTCCTTAATCAAGGTATGGTACATACTACATTAACACAGGCTGGGCAAGCACAAGCTTTTGTTCTGTCCTTTGCAAATGCTTGCAACTGACAAAAGAGCGGAAATAGTCATTTTTAGGTCATACCATGATCTAAAAAAAGGTTTCAGTGTTTCTCATGGTACTTCTTAAATAGCACTTATCAAAAGGGACAATAGTCTTAACTAATAAGCCTCGTGGAATAAAATGGAATGATGTCCTTCCTACAATTTAGAGATGATGTCAATCTAGCTCACGGTAGGTTCTAAAACAGCAACGTATGAAATATAGCTTTACTCTTTAATAAGCATCTTCTTAGGAAAAGCAAGAAGGAACAAGTCATTATTAACTGTGTCTGTTTTCAAAAAAAAGGAAACATCAGTTCACTGTTTTCAAATGGGCCAAGGAAATCAATAAGCATTTTTTTTAAATAGGCAAGCGGTGGTTTGGAAGAGAATTCAGGTATGTGAAAATAGTCCTGAATTGCCACTAATTTCTTTTTTTCTTTTCTTTTTTTTTTAAGATTTTATTTATTTATTTGACAGACAGAGAGTTAGCGAGAGCAGGAACACAAGCAGGGGGAGGGGGAGAGGGAGAAACAGACTCCCCGCCAAGCAGGGAGCCCGATGTGAGGCTCCATCCCAAGACTCTGGGATCATGACCTGAGCCAAAGGCAGACGCTTAACAGCTGAGCCACCCAGGCGCCCCAACCAACTAATTTCTTTTAATAGTGTGGAATGATGAGTGTTTCTGTGTGTGTCTATACTTTATGGAATAATTTATGTTTTTTAAAGATTTTATTTATTTATTTGAGAGAGAGAGAACAAGCAGTGGGGAGGGGCAGACAGAGAGAGAGAGAAGCAGATTCCCCACTGAGCACGGAGCCCGATGCTCATCCCAGGACCTGGAGATCATGACCTGAGCCCAAGGCAGGCGCTTAACCGACTGAACCATCCAGGCGCCCCTTTATGGAATAATTTAAAGTCTACTCTGGCTTGACGTGTGATGCCTACTCCCAGAGACTGATGAAAGAAGTTTTATGCAAAAGTTTGCTACTGTGGTTATTGCTAAAATGCTACATGGTTGCTCTAAATTAATGATATTTAAACATTTCCCTCAGTAATTTTACGTCTCAATTGAAAGGAAGATACATTTTAGGAGTGTACTGTTTTTTTATTCCTTTAAACTAAATGCTCCTTATAATACAAAACAGCACTCAGTGATCCAAGCAGACATTCATTTATAATATTAATAGAAGACATGTTCCATGCTAATCCATCTCATTAATATTAAAGAAAGGACTCCAAGACTGGTGAGCACTTAATCATCTGCAATTAGCACCTAACTGTTAATTCTATGGAGGGCTCTTAGGGAGAGAAGCAGAAGAAGTAGCTCCCGTTTCCTAAATGTTAGTTGATTTAACTTAGAGTATTTAATTCTGGGAAAACTCAGTAATTAGAACTATTCATGTAGCTAGACAAGTTTAATTGATCAGTTAAAAATAAAAGAGTCCCCCACTGAGAGCAATCACAAGATATACATTTTGGAAATGTCCGTGACATAGCCATTTTGCTAATTTATTTCATTAGGTTCGATGTACTTCTAGGCCAATGGATTTGGCATCGGAGCAGAGGTGAATCAACTTCCAGCTCCGGCTACCCCAACACAGATCCCAAAATCCAATTAGCAGAATGGGCAGGTTGTCTGGTTTGGCTCCAACTAGAGCAGCTTGCTTCCTCAATATCAACTCAACCTGAAAAAAAGAATGCTTGTGAGGCTCCTACTTTAAGACTAAAAAGAGCGTCAAGACCCAGAATAGGAGCTCTATGCCAATGACTTAGAGCAAAATCAAGCTTCCCACTGTGGTGTGGCCTCACTGCTTTCCTTCTACATTCATCCTGCCATTTAATGGGCTCTCTCTCCCAGCTCTGAAATCTGCCTCTTTTATAGGAGCAGATCCTATTATCAATCATTTGTTGAAAACTTCTTGGAAGAAATCAAAGGCTTTGGGAGAATCTATTACAAAGCACTGAAAGGGACTTGACCACAGGGTAGCCATGCTTTAAGAAAAGGAATCTGTTTGCCCCGTTTTATTGACCCAGTTCTTCTTAAAGCTACTTCCAGCACCATTTCTTTTTTTTTTTTTATCGAAGAAACGCTGAGGTTGGCAAGATTCCTTAAAAGGCAGTGGGATTCCTTAAAATGAGCAGAGACAGTCTTGTCCATCTCTTCTGTTAATGTCATTTGCTCAGTTAGTAATGATGGAGTGCCCCCAGGACATACCACACCAAATGTTATCTGTGGCAACTTTTAGCTCCAGTTCCACTGCCAAGTCAAGCAAACGAACCAGATTTCACTAGGCACAATTCCGACAGTTTCCCATTACTGTGACAATCAAGGCATTTTTTAACCTGTTGTTTTAGTTAATGTTTGCAAAAATTCTGATCCTACTCTCTTGCCATCTTTCCCACACACCTTGCTCATTTTGTGATGCGCTGTTATCTGTCAGTTGCTCTTCTTCCTTTCTACGTATTTTGTTGTGGTGGTGGTTGCCCTCTTCCTAGTCTTAAACTTGACTCTGCTTCTATTCGCTTTTGATAACAAGGCCATCTGCTCCCTTCGCCAAATGTTAGCCTCTTATTTTACAGCAGTTTTCCAGATGTGTGTGGACACCACAGCTGCATGGCCATTGCAGATGGCGTGGAGAAATCTGTTTCCAGCCTTCTGCCTTGCAATATACCCTAATCTTCACCAGCTGTATCGAAGTGCCTCAGCCTTTAAGGATTTGGATGAAAAACCATGGGTAAAACAACAAAAGCCTTCACCATCAGACACATACCAGCCATAAGGCTCCCTCATGGCATAGGATAAACCAGAAACAGCATTCCAAAGGAGTCCTGTTGAAGAACTCCGTGTGTACACAGAAGATTACTGTGTAAACCGTATCTGCAAACACACTCCGTAGATGGTAAATAGCAGGTACCAGGTTTTGAGATTCCCATTCATCTGGAGATGCCCCGAAAGAGCCCATGAGTTCCGAGGGCAGATTTGGAGGACCCTCGTGAGAGTCCATGATTAGGAACAGCATATACATGGGAGTGCGGCACAGAGTCTCACAGATCATGGATTTGTTTTCGTCTTTCAAGCTTACTTATGCAAGATGCTGAACCTATTTGAGGCTGTTTCCTCATCTGTAAGATTAAGATAATAATAAAGTTTATATCATAGGATTGTCTGAGGATTATCTAATGCCCTGCACTTAGCACTGTGCCTGGCACGTACTAACTGCTTGTAAGTGACAGTTACCAAAATTAGTATCATTTTAAGTAGACGTTTAGATAGGTGGCTTCTGGCATTCCTTTCCTTGACATCTAGCAAGTCCAAAAATCTTCTCTCAAATATTCCATGAAAAACAAAGACAGGGAATAGTTGGGTTTCAAAAGAGCCCACTGCGTGTTGCATGCAACACAAAAAGACATAGATGTCAGCCAAGAAAACAGGTAAGGAAAGGTGCCATTAAGCTGGAAAGTGAGACTTGTCTTGCATTAGTCACTATTGTGAACTCCAGAACGAAACCTCAGGTTGTGTGTAACTGCACAGATTTGTTGTTTGTGTGTTTACTGTCTCTCACAGAGTTCACTGGACTGTGATTGGGTTGTGGTATATTTAAAATAAATGAAACGAGGATAGTTTATTTTTTCTTTCTAACACTTTATATTTAACAAAGCTAGGCATGGAGGAAAGGACGTAGAAGCTGGGGTTTAAATTCCAGTTTAAGGGCCTGGGTGGCTCAGTTGGTTAAGTGGCTGACTCGGCTCAGGTCATGATCTTACGGTCGTGAGATTGAGCCCCGTGTCAAGCTCTGTGCTCAGCTCTCTTTCCCTCTCACTCCAGCTCACGTTCACTCTCTCTCTCTCTCTCTCTCAAATAAATAAATGCAGTCTTTAAAAAAAAAAAAATTCTAGTTTAGCCGTTATTCGCTGTGGGACATTAAGCAAATGTGAAACTTCCCTAGGCCTTAGTTTCTACATCTTTAAAATAGGAGAAATGATGCCCATTTAGCAATAGTTACTGAAAAGACAAATAATTCTTTTAAAATGCCTACTAGTTTTCTGGAGCATAATAACATTTACTAAAGGGAACTATTATTACTACAATCAATCTTCATAATAACTTTATTAGATTTCTATTGCCGTGTAACAAATAACCACAAAGATAGCAGCTTAAAATGATACCCATTTATTAGTTCACATTTCTGTAGGTCAGAAGTCCAAACATGCAGTGGCTGGGTTCTCTACTTAGAGTCTTACAAAACTAAAATAAAGGGATCAGATGGGCTGTGTTCTCATCTGGGGTTCACAGTTTTCTTCCTAGCTCTTTTGACTGTGGCAGAATTCATTGTTATAGGACTAAGTTCTCTGTTTCCTTGCTGGCTGTCAGCCTGGCTGTCTAGCTCCTAGAGGCCATTCACATTCCTTGACACAGGGTCCCCTTCATCTTTAAAGCTAGCAATGGAGCATCGCCTTTGCATAGAATCCCTCACACACTTCAAATGAATCTCTTCTGCCAGGAAGAGTTGCATTCCATTTCTGTGCTGGACCTGATTAGATCAGGTCCCAGGAGCACAGTTTTCTTTTCTTAGTCAACTGAGTTGGAACCTTAATTACACCTTAAAAGATCCCTTCACTCCAGCATGTTGATTAGTGTTTGATTGAATATTTGAGAGAAGGTATATATACACCAGAGGTCAGGAATCTTGAAGGATATCTTAAAATTCTGCCTATGATAATAATCTAGAGAGACAAGTGTTATTCGTATTATTACTTTCGAGTAAACTGAGATTCCAAAGGTTTCATTGACTTGCCCAAGGACATTCAGCTGAGAATCAGTTCTTAACAGAATATCCCCATAGGACATTTTACAATGGTTGGAGACATTTTTGGTTGTTACAACTGGGGATAAGCTGGAAAACTGTTATCTGGTCCAGGTTAAAATTCTATTAATATACAAGAAGAAGAGAACAGACACTGGGGACCAGTGGCGGTCTCTGCCAAATATTATACTCATTTATGCCAGGCAATTCACTGAGAATGCCGCTGGAATGTAGTGGAAACAGTCTTCAGCCAGTTTCTATGCCCTACAAATATATGTCAATAAGAAGCTTTCAGTATGATGTAGAATTTCTCAAATTCAGCAATAATGCCATGTTAGGCCAGATAATTCATTATAAGGAGAGGTCTTGTTTATGGTAGGATATTTCACAGCCTCCTTGGCATCTATCTACTAGAAGTCAGAAGTGCTACCCCACCTCCCACTGCCATGTTCTGAGGAACAGAAATTTCTCCTGGGGGAGGAGTGAAATCACCGTTAGTTGAGAACCACTGCTCAGGGAAGAAGCAATCCTTCCCTCAACTCTCCTCCCTTTTCCATTGGCTTGAAGGCAGACCTGGTGCTTATAGCCAGGGCAACCATCACGAGCCACAATTTGAAAACCAAATGTTGTGGATGCTGGAACCAGCACGGAGAGAGCCTGGACTGCTGACACCTAAATTGTTACAAGTGATGGAAACAAATTATGTCTTGTTTATATCACCCTAATATAGGTTTCTTTCTTACTGAAGCTGTTATTTTTATCCTAACTAATACCCATTTCCTCCCAAAGCCACTCTTCCAGAGCTGGTAAGTGTTACACATATTGTCCATTACTTTACAATCTTGAGGCTCTGTTTCCTTTTTGTTATTCCGCACATTATCTTTATGATATAGCCTGCCCCCAAAGAGGCGATACTTACAATGAGAGTCTGTACTTGATTCTTCAGTAAATACATAGTTTGTTTGACCTGTTCCAATAACCCAAATGCAGGTTTCTGTCGTAAACATTTGTTTCACAAGCAGATGCATCCAAATTGAAATGTTCCTTTTCATGGTTGCAGTGAAATATCCATTTGCTTTGAGGCCATTAAGGACTGCTGAACGCTTTTGTAAATGTTTCCACAGGCTGTTGGCCACCCCAGGCCTATTTCTCTCCCACCACTCAAGAATTTCCTAATGGTCAGGAACTCCTGAGAGATTTGCCCTAGAGTTCAGTGGTTGCTTGATGGACGTGATTATCAAAGTGATCCTGCATTTGGGAAAGTGAAGATGGATTTTTTTTTTTTTATCAGAACAACTTGTTGTCCCAGTGAATACATTACTCTCTTTGGATCTATTAAGCATATATAAGAAGCTCTATTAATGCTTTCAAGCCATTTGTCAGTAGTTTATTAAATGGTGTTTTGCAACCTTGAGAAATTACCTCCATATCACATGCTGGAGATAGTTTTTCTGCTGTAACAACAAAATATTTTTTAATAGTAGTACTTTTTTTCTAAATAAAGACGAAAACCTAGGAAAGAAAATGAACTTGGATCTATTTATACCTATTGACACTAGATGTTGCCTGTGACTTGCCTCTGGAACTTATCTGAATGTCTTCCCCCCTCATATCCATCTTCCGAAATGCTACCTGTACTCCAAGGTTCGGTCTTACTCCCTTTTTAAATAACTACAAGCCTCAAAGCTCCTGCCAGCCGCCCAGCTCTATAATGAAGAAAGTGTGTGTGTGTGTGTGTATTTTAAAATGTATATTTATTGTGGCTTCATCCCTGTTACACCAGTGTAACACATCCCTTCATATTTATTGTGGCTTCATCATTTAACCTGGTGGGTTAAATCTGTCCTGCTGCCCTGAAAACATTTCACTGGAAAAAAGATTGTGCAAAAGTCAGAAGCAACTACCTTATATGTATGCTGAACAACTATCACACCAAAGCATCTTCACTAAACCTTC
This sequence comes from Mirounga leonina, assembly GCF_011800145.1. NCBI lineage: Eukaryota > Metazoa > Chordata > Mammalia > Carnivora > Phocidae > Mirounga > Mirounga leonina. Next base: position 25,976,708 of record NW_023270447.1, read on the forward strand.
TGCCTACTAGCAGAGGGTGGCAAACTAGCCAGAGAAGGCTCTTTTTGCAAGAAAAAGTGCCATAAGGTAAATCATTCGAGTTTAGGTTGTTATGCTCTGAAACAAAAACCTGTTGATCATCCCCTTCTTGATGGCATGGGGACCCCTCTAAGCAAAGACATCGTTAAAGGGAGTGGTGTCCTAATATCCCATGTCACAGCATACTCTTGAAATAAATTGTCATAAAATTCCAGTTACTAGGGAAGCATCTTTCTTCTTTAAAAATGTATACAGATTAATATGTGGATGTGCATTATAGCATTCATCTTAATCTGCCTTCCATCAAAGTTAAATAAAAATAAGAAATTTAGAAGATTCAGAAACAATAGCTAGGATTTGTTCAGCATTTACTATATATCAGGTCTCACCTTCACTTTATCATTTAATCCTCTCAGCTCAAAAAAGTGATAGGCTTATTATACTCATTTAACTGCTGAAGAAACTGAAACCTACAAAAAGTACATGCATATGCCTGTGTGTGTGTGTGCACGTGCGCACAGGTGTGATTTTTCCCAAGATCATCTAGGTAGTAAATGGCAAAGCTAATATTCAAACCCAAGCTGTCTTAGAAAAATAAATACAGGGGCACTTGGGTGGTACAGTTGGTTACAGTGTCCGACCCTTGGTTTCAGCTCAGGTAGTGATCTCAGGGTCCTGAGATCAAGTCCCGCATCAGGTTCTGTGTTCAGTGTGGAGTCTGCTTAAGACTCTCTCTCTCTCTCTCCCCCTGCCCCTCCCCCCCAGCATTCTCTCTCTCTTAAATAAATAAATAAATAAATAAATAAATAACTCTTTTTAAAAGAATACAAACAAATGTTAAAATATGCTATGTGATAAAAAATGCTAAAAGGGGCAAGAGATTTATGAAACCCAGTAGTTAAAAAAGGGAGACAATAAAGTAAGTAAACAAATGAGCTGTAGACATAGTCCCCCTGATGTAAGTGACTCTAGGGCACCTGGGATCTTGGCCTTGAGGTGTTTAATGGAGAACCTCAGAGTCAAACATGAAGGACAAAGAACATGACAGGACCTCATTTTTTGGCAAGTTCAGGACCGTCAGGCATGTGGCTCTGCACTTCACTCAAAGTCATCATGACCAGAGTTGAATAACCAGAGTATTGCAAGTGTCTGTTCTTCCCTTGCTCATATAGTCAGGATGGAACTAGCTTACTCAGGTAACTTCCTCTCTCCTCAGTGAGCTCCACGGACCTGCATGACATCAGCAGGCATGCACATGTTCGGACCTTGGATCTTGGTTCAGCAACTTCCTAGCTGTAGAGACTCAGACAAGATTTTTAAACTTCACACAACTTGGATTAGACAGGCACAATGCTGCTGTGGAATGAAAATAAGATTTAAGGCACTGATCACATAGTGGAGTCCATAATGGTTAGGCGTGTGTCATCAGTACTCAAGGTATTAATCAAGTCACTTTCGTATTTGTGCTACCACAGTCAACTCCTAGAGGCCAGCAAGCACTTGGGTAATGTTTAATTAAAGTCAGTTTGCCACAGGGTTTAAGAAATCTTCCACATTCTTTATTTACTCTCATTGCATCTGAAGTTTTGAAATGCTGCCCTTGTTGATTCTTTTTTCCTGTCTTCTGGTTAGATAGAAGTTTTATGATAATGATACTTATTGTAGTAGGGTTTGACCTGAATGTTTCTTCTTTTATATTAGTACAGTGGAGGAGAAGAAAAGAATTAGACAAATGATAAACCCTGTGATTTAAATTTCTTGGTGGTTCTATGCTATAATTTCCCAACTTCATGTTTTTGAAATGCTTATTTTGTGATAGGTTTGAACTGATTACTTTTTACTCTTGAGCAGAATGGGTGTGATTTTCATCCACATTTCTGCAAAGAAGAAAAAATTAATACACTCATACCTGGGGAAGATGTTCAATTATTTTGATTGTGCTTCCTGAATGAACACATTACTTCTTAATGGGTCTGACATTCCAAACAGTTCAAAGAAGAAATGTAAATGCAGACAGCCAACATGCAAGTCACTTTTCTACCTCTGGCAGCACTGAGTGAAAGGTGATAGAGTTTAAAATACTGTTATTGTTTAGCTCAGCCTTAATGTGAAAAAAAAAAAAAAAAAGGACTCTTTCTGTTTTGACAGTCACTCAGCCAATCACTGCAGGTATCTTTCATATTAAAAGGGGAGGTGTGGCAGCACATGGCCAAGATTAGTAGATCTCCTGTACAAAGACCTATAATGTAAATCTAATATCTTAAAAAGAAAGACAAAGAAGGAGGAGGGGAACGCAGCCCTGACCAATTCAAAGCTATTTCCTTTTCAAGCACCTCTGCCCACCCCCAGGTAAGCATCATATCAATCTTAGACTGGCTAGATGTAAGAACATACATTAACCCAGTGTGAAGAATAGATGCCTTGGGACAGAAATCTGTGGATTTGGATCCCAGACTGCTACTTAATAGCTCTTTGGCCTTTGGAGAGTTACTTATATTCTTTATGCCTAAATTTTCTCACCTGTGAAATATGATGCTAATATGACCCACTCATAGGAGGATTGAGGACGTTAATATACAAAAAGCAATCAGAACAGTAACTGGCATGTCATTAGCATATTAGCATACATGAGTAAGCTAATAAATATTAGCTATTGCCTCTCTGAATTCTGTGACATTACACATATATTTTGATGTTATTTGCCAGTTTGGAACGCCTGCTGCTTTTAAAATCTAGGTTGTTGGTTCTTTGAGGCATTGAAAGGAGCATATGTAACCTGTCAGTTTCAAGACCGAGGGTGTCCTGGAATGAGAGGGTCTGTAAATATACCTACAGACAAATATACAAACATAGGCAGCCAAGTACTGTTTCCATATCCAGATAGCATTCATCATGGATGATGGATGATTTACTTTTTCCAAAAATAAAATAATTAGGAATATGTTTCTGCCTCTTTAATATTAGCTCTAGCAGCCTCACACTTGGCAAGAACTTCCAGGATGACAACCCATTCATGCCCATGGACAAACTTTGTGTTTGGTGGCTGTACTTTGTGCCTTTTAATAGATCCTTAGATTTTGCTTAAACTGTTGTTTTCTAGAAATGGTATTAGGATGAACCAATGAAAAAGAGGATTAAAGGGAACGGAAAGTAACTCACATACAGATATTGAACTAACAGGAAATTAAGCAAACTGCTGCTTCTTTGACTAGAGCTTGCCACTGGACTGAGTTTTCATTCATGATGTAAACTTTTTTACTTCTATTAAATTTTATTAAGTGCTTCATAGAAGAATTTAAATAAGATAGAATTTCCTTATAGCAAGTAGACACAACCTGGTATACTTGTTTATTCACACGCACACACTCACATGTTTATCGACACACACACACACACATTCAAAAATAATACAGGAGACGGTACTGCTATATTCATTGTGTTGCTAACATGTCTGATCGATGAAACATTCATACAACTTTTCTCATTTAAAACAGATTTTTTTTAAGAGAATGAACTTCTTTACTCTGACACGAAAAGGATCTACCTTTTCTTTACCTACTTTATTTTACAGGTTACAGAAATTTTACTGTTCCCTTGAAATGATCCATCACCTAGTTCCTGATCATTTCATGTTAATGAATCTGTCTTCTGCTCTTATTTTTCAGCACTTGGTAAATGAAACAGATCATCTCAGGATAATCCGATCATTTCCTTCTGCTTTTCCTGTATTTGGTAACATCTAAAATGGTGATAAAGTTTAACCAGGAGCCTTGGTAAATATCCTTGTAAAACTCATCATTTCCCTAATTTAAATCTTTCCTTCTCACTCGGCCAGGTACATCCTAAGTAAAAGCAGAGATGGAATCTTACTCATATTTGTATATTCTGGCCAAGAAGCCTGGTATAGAGTAGTTCCTCAAAATATGTTTTGCTAGGCTGTTGAATTGAAATGATCATTTACCTTAGTTTTTAAATATACATTTATTCTACCTCAAATATATCTGTGCTCTGAGCTAGGTAGAGAGTTTATTTAAACAACTATCGTCTACTATTAGCTTGGGTGAAATGTGTTAGAGATCAAGAGTGGATCATTTTGCAAACGGTCATGAAAAGGTATAGAAAGACAATGGTTCCTCCCAAAGATTCTTGAATACCTGCTTAATTCATGAAAGTAAGAAGATTTTAGTTCAACAGTTCCTTTGATCATGTCCATAATCAAAACCAGACTTTATAAGACAGTATAGTTATGTGGGAAATGTTCACATTACCTGTGTAAGGAGAATAAAACTAGCTTAGTCCCCTGCCTTTCCCAAGATAGAGACTGCAACAAGCACATTTTCTAAGAATATATTTCTTATAATCCAAATCTAAAAGCTTTAGCTGAGTCTTCTGTATCTTAAGTATTTGTAACAGGTACATGACTTAAAGTGTCATGTTTCTTGTTCCCAGAAGGCTTCTGGGTCATAGTTTGAAAGGTGAGGTACATATAAACAAAAGTGTCTCATACTGTTCTGCCTAATAATGTGAAATGATTTCTCTAATGTAAGAGAGGTGACTTCGCACAATATAAAAAACTAGTATTACATTCTGCTTCCTCGGTAGCAACAAAACTAATAATGTGTGCAATACCCACCGTATGCTAGACGCTAAGTGTATGACACTTATTAATTCAGTTAATCCTCATAACATCTTATGAGGAAAGTACTGACCCTTTTGCTTTTTGCATTTGCACAGAGTGGCACAGACTGGAGTTGAGGAGAACAACGTCAGAAACAGAAGAGTACCCTTGAATCCAAGGGATCAACTTCTTGGGTGCCTTTTCCTTAAATTATGAGAAAGTCAAATTGAGTAAACACTTTTTACAATTTTCTTCCTTTCATTGTAATCGCCTTTAGTTACCCTAACACCTGAAAAAGTCAATTGTACAGATAGGGATTTGAGTTGATATCTTGCAAAGTAAATGGACAAACAGCAAGGGGAAGTGTAGCCTAACATGCACACACACTTAGCCACCATGTTGTCAGGGTGGGAAGAGCATTCTAGAGGGAGGTTATCTATGTCCCAGAACTCCAGTGGAGACCAGCAGAAAAGTGCCTCCAAAGAACTATTTAGACCAACTCAGCAAAAAGAAATATTCTTCCTCATAGTACATACTATAAATTAAAGTGATTTTTGTTAGGGTGTGGGCATAAAGGCTGGCACTTGGGTTATATGTTGTCAAATGATAAAAACAATTAAGAGAATAGTCTGAGAGAATCAGAATGGTGGAGTATTCTGAGCTCAGCTCCCATGGGCACACCAAAGATGCAACTACATGTAGACCAACTGTCTCTGAGGATGACCTGAAGACGAGCAGAAAAGCTCTTTCACAGCTAAAGATATCAAGAAAAAGCCACTTTGAGGTGGATAGGAGGACAGGGACAAAGTCTGGTTGAGATCCACACCCTTGGCACAGTGACCCACAAGCACCAGGGATATCACAGGAACAGAGGTTCCCCCAAATGAGTGAGGGGTTCAAGCTCCACATCAGGTAACCCTAACACCAGAAGGATAGCCCCCATAACAATTGGCTTTGAAAATTATCAGGGCTTAACTGCAGGAGAGCTAGAGGGTTATAAGGAACTAAGACTCTGCTCTTATAGGGCCTGTGCACAAACTCACTTGTTCTGAAACCCAGCACAAAGGCAGCAGTTTGAAAAACACCTGAACCATACATGAAGGTGATTGATTGACTATTTTTGAGCCCATATTGGAGGGGCAGGGATTTGCGGGAACTTTCTCTGGGAATGGAAGTACTAGCAGGTGTCATTTCGGATACCCTCCATCTACCTTGCTAACCCCACTTACCGTCCTCCCATTGTTCCCCTGTGGACCCACTCTGCCCAATCTACCCATCCAGAGGCATGATTCCAAGGTGGACCCCACCCCACTGCACCCAGCAAGTAGCCTCAGCTGGTCCCATGGCCTCCCCCAGAGCAGTGTCTGCCCATGGAGGAAGCCAGTTCTGCCCACCAGCACATCTGCAGCAGCCACAAGAGGGCCTCTCAGTAGCCATGCTGGAAACCAGCCTCACCCATCAGTGAACCCACAGCAGTTATAGTCAGGCATGACAGCTAGCTGGGCCAGGGACCAGCCCCACCCACCAATGCACCTGTAGCAGTTTCAGTCTAGCCACAGCAGGAGGACACAGGCAGCCCACACAGGGGACACACCTGGGCTGTCTGGTTCCGGTGATCAGAGGGGATTGTGCTTCCGGGCCCCACAGGACATCTTCTAATTAAGGCCACTCTTTCAAGACCAGGAGATACAGCTGACCTACTAATACATGGAAACAAACACAGAGAGTCATGCAAAATTAGGAGACAGAGGAATATTTTCCAAATGAAAGAACAAGACACCTTTCAGAAAAAGAACTAAACAAAATGGAGATAAACAATCTACCTGATAAAGAGTTCAAAGTAATGGTTATAAGGATGTTCACTAAACTTGGGAGAAGAATGGATGAACACAGTGAAAACTTGAACAAAGAGATCACAAATATCAAAAAGAACCACTCAGAGATGAAGAATACAATAACTGAAATGAAAATAAATATACTAGAGGGAATCAACAGCAGATTAGATGATGCAGAATGAATCAGTGATCTGGAAAAGAGGCTAGGGAAAATCACTCAAGCTGAATAGCAAAAAGAAAAAGGAATTTATAAAAATGAGGATAGTTTGAGGGACTTCTAGGACAACATCAAGTGCACTAATATTTGTATTATAGAGATCCCAGAAGGAGAAGAAGAAAGAAAATTATGAAAGAAAAAACTTCACAGGTAAAAGCCAACATATACTGAAGGTAATGGATCAACCACTCATAAAGCTAATATGAAGGTTAAATGATAAAAAGAATAAATTCAACTATATCTACAATAATTAGTTAAGGAATACACAAAATTAAAGATGTCAAATATGATAACAAAAACATAAAACATTATGGGGGGTAAAAATATAGTGTTTTGAGAGTATATTCTGTCTTAAGTGATCATCAACTTACAATCCACTGCTATATATACACATATATATATATAATGTTATATATTAAGCCTAATGATAACCACAAACCAAAAACCTATAATAGAAACATAAAACAATAAAGAAAAAGGAATCCAAACATAACTTAAAAGAAAGTCATCAAATAATAAGGGAAGAGAGCAAGAAAAGAAGAAAGAAAAAAAGACCTACAAAACAACTAACAAAATGGCAATATCAATAATTATTTTAAATGTAAATGGACTAAATGCTCCAATCAAAAGACACAGGGTGACTGAATGGATTAAAATAAAAAAAAGACTTATCTATATGCTGCCAACATGACTCGTTTCAGACCAAAAGATACATCCAAACTGAAAGTGAAGGGATGGAAAAAGATACTTCATACAAATGGAAATGAAAAGAAAGCTGGCATACCAATACTTATACCAGACAAAATAGACTTTAAAACAAAGACTGTAACAAGAGACAAAGAAAAGTATTACATAGTGATAAAGGGATCAATCCAACAAGAGGATATAACAATCATAAATATCTATGCACCCAATATAGGAGCATCTAAATATATAAAGCAAATGTTAACAGACTTAAAGGAATATATTGATAGTAATACAATAATAGTAGGGGACTTTAATACCCCACTTACATCAATGGATAGATCATCTGGATAGAAAACCAACAAGGAAACACATTAGAACAGGTGGACTTAATACGTTCATACAGCACCAAAATGCACATTTTTTTTTTTCAAGTGCACATGGGACGTTCTTCAGGATAGATCAAATATTAGAACATAAAATAAGTCTCAATAAGTTTAAGAAGATTGAAATCATATCTTTTCTGACCACCACATATGAAATTAGAAATCAATTACAAGAAAAAAACCTGGAAAAACACAAATATGAGAATGCTAAATGACATACTACTAAACTATAAGATACTGATGAAATAAATTGAAGATGACACAAATAAATGAATAGATATACCATGCTCATGGATTGAAAGAATTAATAGTGTTAAAAATACCCATACCACCCAAAGCAACCTACAGATTCAATGCAATCCCTACCAAAACACCAATGGCATTTTTCAGAGTCAGAACAAATAATTCTAAAATTTGTATAGAACCACATAAGACCCCAAACAGCCACAGCAATCTTGGGAAAGAACAAAACTGGAGGTATCGTGCTTTAATATTTCAAGCTATACTACAAATCTATAGTAATCAAAACAATATAGTACTGGCACAAAAACAGACACATAGATAGTGGAATAGAATAGAAAGCCCAGAAATAAACCATGATTATATGGTCAATTAGTCCACAACAAAGGAGGCAAGAATATACAATAAGTAAGTCATGGGAATGTAAAATACAGTATAGGGAATATAGTCAATGGTATTTTAATAACTTTGTATGCTGATAGATGGTAACTAGACATCATGGTGATCATTTTGTAATGTATATAAATGGTGAATCACTATGTTGTACATCTGAAACTAATATAATATTGGATGTCAATTATACTTCAGTAAAAAATAAGAGAATAGTCTGGTACTAAAAGAACTCTATGTACTTATGTTAGCAGTGATTATGGGTGAAGGAAATATGGGTGATTTACTTACTTTTTGTGCAATTGTACATTTTCTAATATCATTATGATTTACAATCACTATTTTTTATATCAGAAAACTGTTATTAAAAGGGAATTATAGATATATAATCATGGATAGCCAAGCATGGCACTAATATTTTGAAGATCCTCTCATTTAGAAAGGCACAAATGCTCTCTTCAAGAGCTAGGATATTAGTACCAAAAATCTGAGGGGCGCCTGGGTGGCTCAGTCAGTTAAGCATCTGCCTTCAGCTTGGGTCATGCTCCCAGGGTCCTGGGATCAAGTCTTGAGTCCTGCTCCTTGCTCAGTGGGGATTCTGCTTCTCCATCTGCCTGCTGCTCCCCCCTGCTTGTGTTCTCTCTCTCTCTCTCTGTAACAAATAAATAAAATCTTAAAAAAAAAAGTGTGCTCCACCACTTACCAGCTTTTGACTTTAGGCATGTTGTTTCAACTCCCCTTATCCCAGTTTCCTTACTTAGAAAACAAGGACAATATTTATTTCTCATATACAGATTGCAAAAGGATCAAATGGAGTAACACATATAAAGCACTTAGACCAGGATCCAGCATACAGTAAATGTTAGCTAATATTTTTTAATTCATATAATCACACTAAAGAGGATAATGAGGAAGAGAATTTTTGGTCACTTGTCTAAGGTCCAAAAGTCAGGGAAATGTTGAAATGAAGATTTGAATACAGATATGGTTGACACCAAATTCAGTATTCTGCCTAATATTCTGTTATTACTATTGGTGAAAAGCTCAAAGACTCATAGCATGATTGAGTGAGTGATTCTTTGGTCGTCTGATCAACCTATTAAAATAAAGCCAACATCCTTTCCTCTTTCTTTTCTTTGCAATTTTTCTTTTTTTTTTTTTTAAGATTTTATTTATTTATTTGACAGAGAGAGACACAGTGAGAGAGGGAACACAAGCAGGGGGAGTGGGAGTGGGAGAAGCAAGCTTCTGTGGAGCAGGGAGCCCGATGCGGAGCTCGATCCCAGGACCCTGGGATCATGACCTGAGCCAAAGGCAGATGTCCAATGACTGAGCCACCCAGGCGCCCCATGCAAATTTTCTTTTCTTCAATTCTCTCATCGAAAAGTGAAGGAAATATAAATATGGACAATGATAACATTGATATTGTACTAACTTAAGATATTTAATTTAAAAAAAACCCCGAAGACAGTGTTCATCAAGACAGAATTTTATTTCCCTATCACATGACAGACAAAATGGTCCAGGCAGAGGTAAGCAGTACAGAGTTGGCGGGACAATGCTACCATCCTCAAAAGGTGGCTTCCACACCAGGTGTTATACGCAACTAATGAATTGTTGAACACTACATCAAAAACTAATGATGTACTATATATGCTGGTTAACTGAACATAATAAAAATAAATAAATAAATAAATAAATAAATAAATAAATAAATAAATAAAATTGAGATATAACTCACAAAAAAAAGTGGCTTCCAGAGTTAACCCTGGTATCATCTTTTCCTAGCCAGAAGGAAAGTCCATGGCAAGTATATTTTAAGAAATGATTAAGAAGTTGTACATATTTTTTCTGCACACAGAAAGTACAAAACCTGGATGAGAAAGTCCAAACCTAGGTGTAAGAGAGAACTGGAAAGACAGTCTGCAGGTTCTATTACCAAATAATGAAGGGGAGAGCAGATATAGAGGGGGACAGTTTCAGGCTCACCTATAAGAGTGTAGAGAGCATAGTACATGATCACTAATGTCTCAGAGTTCCTTTCATACAGTGTATTTGTTTTTAACAACTGATAATAGAAAGTTGGTGTCATAGCCATTGTGGAATAGGCCCCTCACAGATTCTGTTATCTATCATTGCCATATTGATGAAACCAGCACCTTTCTTCTATGATAATAATCGATGTTTTCGCTTCTTGTTTCAGCACTACCTACGTGAACAGTGCCTCTGGAACTGTGCAATGCAGGAACGCTGGTAGAATTGTTTTGTATTAAATTGCATTCTAATGCTCACAAGTTACACTGAGTGATATTACAGGAAATAGCTCAGTGAAGCATTCCAATGCCTTTATGCTTTTTGGGGGGTAGTATTAAGATGTAATTGACTCAATCATTCAGTATTCTATGAAGATCCTCAGGAGAAATTTCTCCTAAGCCTCATTGGTGGTAAAAATCTTCTTTTTGACAATTTTTCTCCTATAGAAAGAAATGCAAACCATTTAACTGTTTTGTTTTGGTTACTAGGAAACAGCTTAATCCACAGCCTGCTTTCCTGAATTTACAGGGCTCGTGTGTTAAATTTTTCTTTTGTCATCTTGCTATTCTGCATTATTTTCTTTCACTCTAATTAGTTAATTTTTTACATGTTTTATAATTCACCTGTAGGAATGGTGAGTGTATACCAACAAATAAACAAAGGCTGGAGATTTCATTAAGTATGGCACTCTGAAATTCTATCACATTTATTTGCTATTTCAATAATTAAATATGTCTGAAGATCACAATTTTTACTTTAACTTAAAGCATTTTTTAACTTCTAGGATGAAAGGAAATCCATTAACAAGTTTGATCCATTCCTTGCAAGAAGACATGAATATAAAACTGCAAGTTGGTAAATTGAGAACTTATTTTTAGTTTGGAAAGTGCTATCAATTTAACTTATGCTTAATTAGGAAAACGTAATGCTTATATACGGTGCTCCATCTTCAGTAGATTTGCAAACTAAAAAGGATGTTGTTTACGATAAAAAACGGAAATGCCCAGAGTGACTCTAACTTTTTTTCTTTTTTTTAATCATGAGGGTAAAAAGATGGATCACTCTGGGAGAAAACTTGGGGCTAACAATGCAAGTTTTAGCGCCTTTCCTGTGATTACCTATACCTCTGGCAGAAACATCTTTTCTGACCCTATGGGCCTTTGCCATGGTTTAAGCCAGTAGGGACTTTTCAGAATGGTGGATAATCAATTTAGTTTGATTAAATGCAGTTCCCATCTTAAATTATGCAAAACGTAAGGAGCCACGGGTCGAAACTGAGGTAGAACGGAAACCCAGAGGCATTCTAGCAGTTAAGCCACCCTAGCAGCTATGGGGACTGAGCTACAGGAACGTGATTCTTAGTTGAATTGCTTTGAATAATTCTCCTTGCTTAGAAGCAAGTGATGATGCATGCTGCTAAAGTCCAAAGAAGAAAAATAGTTTAATGATTTAGATTATGAACACCAGTATGAAAAAACCTGAAACGTAAAGCCCCTTCGGTCGATAACAGGACAGTTTTGTAAACCACTTAAGGCTGTGATAAAATCCTACTTGACTGGCCCATGAGCAGATGTGACAAGTTGAATTTATTTCCTCTCTTACCAGGAAGCTTTGCAGGAAACTCTTAACATATGGTGCCTTTCGCTTCCATCTAGAGCTATAAATGTTATTGGAAAAGGATGTTCCCAAGAGCAGCGAGTTTCTGACGTCTCTGCCAAATGGAGTCCAAATGATCCTTCTGTGGTTCTGAATTCCCCGAGTTCTTAGGAGTTGGCAACCAAGGGTCTCTGATCTAAACACAGCTCACTAATTTAATTATTTTATTATAGATTTGTGAAAGCTCTTTCAGACCAGTGACTTAGCATCTGTATTGTATCTAGCTATACAGGAAGCCCAAGTTAGAAGGGTGTAAATATTTTGTTTCTTAACTGCTTTCGTTTGAAAACTTGGAAATCATTTCACACAGAAACCAGGCACCACCAACTGAACACAAAAGAACGTGAAATTGAGAGAAGTCAAATTTGCAGAAACTTTTCTCATGTTTAAGCTTTTCATACCATACGTAGCTGCACAATCTACCGCTACATGGTGACATGGCGGTAAATGCTCGCAATGATTAGCAATCATACAAAAATGAAATATTGCTAAGTAAAAAAATTATTGACTCTGTTATGTATACTTTATAAGACTCTGCAAAGTGCTGAATACACACCAGAGGGTATAACCTTATTTAATGTCTTTTTGGAACATTTCATTTTAATAAATTAGAAGGACAACATTGATGCTTTGGCCATTGGAAGTTTGCTGCTAGATGAAGCAACACCATGATTGCTAAAATAAAACTAGTGACATCAACTAGTTTATATTGTCCATTCAATGAGCTGTGTTGAAATGTCATTCAGTTTGAGACAGCAAAGGCATTAAAGTAAAATATTTGAAAATTGGTATTTTTAAAGTTGTGTTATAAATGATTATTCCATAATTTGGGACGGATCTTTAAATGATACACATATATAAAACATATGCTTGTATCTTTAACACTTTATAGTGTTTTAGTAATACTTTAGCACTTATCAAAATTAATTGTTTTATGGTCATGAATATTGGGTATTTTCTAGCATATTTTGCAGTTTCATAATACATGAAATGAGTCCTAAAGACTCAAGTTCAATGTATGTGTGTATGTATGTGCTTGTGTATTCTATACGTAGGTCTCTATATACTTATACATATATCACAATGTACAAATAAATACTTATCACATATCCTATTAATGAATTTAGATACAATTTCTCAGAAAAAGTACGCATACACTAACCTGCAGCTCTTACAGTATAGTGAAAACATTTTGAAATTTAATTGTAAGTATAATTTAACAGCTCTCTTTGAAAACCGAAATTATCGTTTGAATCTTTGAACTCAAAGACTTAATATGCTAAAGGGGGAAGACAAAATTATAACAATAACTATGCATTTAAAAACATTGAATTACAAAATTAAATGTTAATATAAACTAATAACCAATACAAAACCTTTTAAAGTCTTATTTTTGCTAACTTCTTAATATTTAAGAATCAATAAACATTTTAAAATGATCAATTATGCTCACTTAGAATATCCTTATTTAAAAAAGATTTTCATTTCATTTTTCTTCAATGTGATGTAATCATCAAGCTCATTTCATCACTATGTTATTAAATGAATTTCTCAATTAACATAGCACTTTCAGAAATTCTGAGAAAATATTGTCCTTTTCTATTGGTATGTGCCCTTTTCAGGAGACTACATCCTTAACTTTAATTATTGTGAGGTTTAGAATTATTTTTTGAAAGACAAGTCCCCTGTAGCAATAACAAAAAATGAGGACAATTCTAGATGCCACGTATCTATATCATTTTGTATATGCCTTTACTCAGATAGCTACCAAAATTATTACTGAAATTATTTGCATATGCAGCATGCTTTATTGTTGATATAAGCATACTACCATGTCGTATTTAATTTATTTTCTCAAATGTTTACTTTCCAAATTGTTTTCTTTAGTTTTAAATGAAAAAGGAAATTTGTTGGACACCTACCGTGATATATATTATGACTTTCCTAATTTAACTATTTTTTTTCCCCAGGTTTTGGTATTTCACTTGGTTTGAAAACTAATTATAGGTTTTCAAAATATCCAAAAGAACAGTGGTATAAAAAAGATTCAGTTGTTGGATATCCATCGTGCAATGATTAAATCATCAAAAACAATTTGATGGTTGACTGAAATTATTGGGTTGCAAAAACCTAAATCTTAACTCATGTAATTCTCTTGTTTAAAGGAAAATACAAAACAAAACACAACACTATTTAACTGAATGTAGTTGAAACCAGCTTAAAAAAAAAAAAAAAGAAAAGACCTATTTTCTAAACTCATTGACATTTTAGAACTAGAAGAAGGTTTGGGTGTCATCTAAGACAAAACTCCAATTTTTCATAAGAACCAAATGAACCCCCAAATTATAAAACACGTAGATTTGGGGAGCTGCAAGGACCATTACAAAATCTTGGAATAAATTTAGATCATAGCAATTTGGGTTGTTTCATCCAGACAGGTGCCCTGAAGGGACTAAAGTGCTGATGATGTCCAAAGCCCCTGCATCTTGGCTCCTCTTGCTCATTTCACATTGTCACATGGGTTGAGTGACCACAATTGGAATGAAAAAGTAATTGAGCTTTTATGTTAGAAGGGCAAAGATTAACAAGTCCAATGCTCTCTATCAATAAATGAGGTCCAGGGAAGTAACAGCAATTCCCAATTAAGTTTGATGTACTTTTTAATTATGTGTTCCAATTCAATGGGGTAATTTGCCCACTTTAGATTTTGTTACCCAGGCAAACACAGGGAGTTCAATGGATTATAAAACTTAATTCAAGAGAAGAATTTGGAACTTTACTGAAAAATAAGTTTGGAACTTTAATAAAAACCACTCTACTTCTATGAATGTGAATAAATAATAATGACAAGTGTCTTTAAGTATTTACTAAGGTTCTCCAAGCTGCTGATGAATAAATGGTCTTCGATTTTCCATAGGATATATCATCAAATAATATCTGGCTAGTTACTACTTCTGTTGGGTAGGTTATGTCCCAGTCACTCTTCCCATATTATTTGACTCTGCCCAGTCTCATGCCTACATTAATATTTTTCTTGCTTTCCATGTTTCCTCTGATTATCCATCACATTTCATTCGTAATGACCTCTCCGTGGCATTTACCCTTATTATAAGAAATGTTCTAGAAAGCAACACTGAGGGCACAATGACAGGGACTCACAGATGGACCCCTGAGAATTTCATTAACAGTTGTGTGTCTTGTTCTTGATCTGCAATATTGATACAGGCACAAAATAAAAAGCAGACAACATTTTATTTTATTTTATTTTATTTTATTTTATTTTATTTTATTTTATTTT